>NW_017731381.1:391967-406342 GCF_001890085.2 Hipposideros armiger
CTCTCTCTCTCTCTCTCTCTCTCTCTCTCTCTCTGGATAGAAACACAGAAAGGTTTTGCTGGACCTTGAAACCGTGAAACCACCCCTTAAAATAGCCATGGCTCAGTGTTTAAGCACAAATCCAGAGGACTTTGCTTGAACTTGTGAATTTGTTTTGGATGGAAACCTCCCCTGAGAGGTATGAAATTCTGGAGGTCATGTTTTGTGGCTTTGCTTTAGGTTCACTCAGGATTTATTGTAAAAGGTGACACAAAATTGTGAGCTCGGACTTTTTCAGGAACCTGGGGCAGACGGTATCTCAGGCATCTTAGAAGATGCACACCGTAACTATCTACAGGATCATAGTCTCAGAAAAAAAGTTATATTTACCTGATTCTGCTAAAACACAAAAGGTCTTTTATGAAATGAGTGAAGAAAAAAACCAACAGGTACTTAAATGTTGGGTGTACATCAACCCATTCGTTCCGCTCTAGGAGCCTCAGCCTTCTTGCTTACCAGAGAGAAATGACCCATTACAATCATTGTCCCATCGGCCTCTTGAGGGTTCTGTGAGGAGCTAGATGGCCAGCGGTTAGAACCGCTTTCTCAGCTACTCGCACCACTTCCCACCCAGCACCTGGCACATGGCTCTACGAAAACGCTGTCCTCGTTTCCTATGCATGCTGTAAGAAATCAGCCCAAACTTAGTGGCTTCAAGCAACACACATGTATTGTCTTACAGTTCTGGAAGTCACAAGCGTGAAATGGGTCTCACGGGGCTAAAATCCAGGCGTCAGAAGTGCTGTGTTCCTTCTGGAGGCTCTAAGGGAGAACCTAGTTCCTTGCCTTCGCCGGCTTCTGGAGGCTGCCCGCATTCCTTGGCTTGCAGTCCCCTCCCTTCATCTTCAAGGCCAACAGCACAGCATCTGCATGTCTCTCTGTGTGATCTCCTTCTTTCACTCATAAGGACCTTCACGCAATTCCTGGGCACCCCTGGATAATCCGGGGCAATCTTTCATCTAAAGATCCTTAACGTCATCATATTTGCAAAGTCTCTTTTGCCATGTCAGGTAATATAGTCACAGGCTGCAGAGATTAAGACTTGATGCTTTCTACCACAGATGCTGAAACAAAATTATGAACTGGATCTAGGTCTAGAAAGTGAGGAGGGCAGTGCACTAGAGGACCCTCAGCATTGATGGAGAGCTTGCTCTTTGCTAAGCCTAGTACTTTCCCATCACAGAATCCAAGAGCAAAGAGGGAGAGGTTTCCCCATGTTCAAAACGGGGGAAACTGAGATGCAGAGTTTGCGTGGTATTTTCAAGGCACACAGTTCTTCCAAGGAGACCAAAACCCACCCAGCTCTTTCCAACAGCACCATGCCACTGGGTTTACCAGCATCAGATGGCAGATGTATTTAGCGAGATTTTATGATTCAGGGATGGGCTGTGCACAAATATTAACTTACAGTGGTGACTTCTCAGAGCTAAAAGCTGATATTTTTTTATGTTATTCCTCAAAGGTGAGACTTACTTCGTGAAATCGTTTTTCTCTTTAGTGGGAAGCAAGTGAAAACATTCCTGCATTTTTGGCTGAGCCAAAAGAAATTCTGTTTTCAAGGAGTAAGTAGTTTTCACCTGTGAATGCTATATTACCTTTCAGTGCTTTACGGGAGGTTTTAAGGACTATCCAAAAACATCAAAAGGTAAAACATTTCTATAAGGAAAATTATTTTTAAATCTTTTAAATAAAAGGTTAGTCAGGGGTGAGAGAAGCAGTGTAGAATTAAATGACTGGTGCTCTACTCCCCCTGCCTTCTATTTCTGAGCCAAATTGTATTGAATTTTTGAAGAAAGAGACTTGGCATTTCCACAAAATTTGGAAGAAAGGGGGGAAAAAAATCTCATAGAAATGCTGCAAAAATAAATCATGCTTTGGGACCCCTGGCCAAAAAGAGCAGCCCTCTCTATCCACTCCCAATTAGCCTAAGAGGTTTTCTTTGAAATCAAATGGACCTTTGAAATTCTGAATCATTAGAGTAACTCAACTTACATATTTAGAATTCTGAGTAAGGCCAATAATATTGGGTTGTCGGAAAAGTCATGACACATTTTTGCGACAAAAAAGAGAAAAAATATGTCATGACTTTTCCGACAACCCAATAGTTTGTCTTTTTTTTTTTTCATTTTTCTATCCTACAATATGGTTTTCTATGTGGTTCTGGGGAGACTCATGATGGTCAACATTTTAGACTTATTTTGCTTGAAAAGCTTTACATTTTGTTTCAAAGCCAGATTTAGATTTGACCATGTGAGAAAAGTGTCTCACATCAGAAAGTGACTACTGATTTTACAAATAAGTCAATAATTCACTGATATCAATGAGGCCGAAAGCTTCATTACCACCTGGCCCATTTGCAATATTAACCAGAACATTCAGCTTATCCAAGGGCTAAAATCAAATCTCCAAAATAAAGGATACACTTCTTAGGTGAACTGTGAGAGTGTAGAATAAACATAAGAAGGCATCAGAAAGATTAAGCCTCAGGAGAATATGGTATCAACCTGTGAAGGGAAGGATGGGGGTGGGGAGATGGGGAATTAACAATTTTTAAAGCATTTTCCAATTCCTCTCCTCATTTTTGTGATCTTCACAATCATGCTTTGAGATAGGTATAGTAATCCTTTCAACAAATAAAGAGACAGCTTCAGAAAATGACCTAAGTGACCTGAGTGACTTTCCCAGGGACACCTTATTAGAAGATCATCAACTAGATACTCGAGGCACAATGCATGTTTTCACGGCCTCCAATATGAAGGCATTTACCCTATTCTAGTAAAAGAACTGTGAGGTTACTCCATGAAAGGACACAGAGATTTCACCAGACTTCCTTACTTGTTATACTGAAACGTCCCAATTGGAGCAGGAGCATTTCCAGGCTGGGCATGGAGATGACCTGCCTGATAGCCGATGAGGCACAGGTCACAGCTACAAGGACTCCGTGTTCAGCTGATGGGTGAATTGTTCTAACCTTCAAATTTCATGTGGATTTTGCATATACAACCCATGGCTCCTCTAATACTCTCTGATACTCCATCTGCAGCGTTTGAACTAGTACATTCAAAGTAGTTGAACGCTTGTGATGCTCAACTTAGATTGTGGTGAGAACATCAACTAAGAGATTATTTCAATCCAGAGCTGGGGTCCATCTTCATGCATGCTGATAAAAACAGAGATGGCCCATCTGTGGAGGGAAACGTAGAGCCCAGAATCAGACACCAGGGATGTGCTACTTACCCTATTTACATATAATGTCTAAATATATATATATATATATATATATATATATATATATATATATATATATATCTCACACACTATTTTATATATGTATAATATATGCACTTTATTATATATTTATTATATTATATATATGTTTTATATAAATACACCTATTATATGTATACATATATAAAATAGTGTATATGTTATTACTTAGTTATATAAACCAGTTAACCTATATAAAGGTGAGTTTATTGTATATTTATAACATATATTATATATATACATATACACATATGAATCTACATGTGTGCTGCCCCATGTATACATAACTCTATAAAATACAATCACCTGTATATAGGCTAGGTAGTGTAATGTCCTCCCACAAAACGCTCCAGACGCTAACCCTGCCGCCTGGTTGTTTTACCTAAAATGTTCTCTGAGATGTGACTAATAATACCTATTTCACAGGGTAGTTAGGAAGATGAAATAACATGGGGATTTCAGTGAAGTTTTGCCAGCTGATGCCCACTACTCTTTTTTTTTTTTAGCTGAGCCATCCTGCCACCTATTGGCAGCTCAGCGGCAGCTCAGCTCGGGCCAGGACTCGAACCGCTGTTGCTCAGAAAGCACACTCTTGAGCGAGTGTGCTTAATCAACTGAGCCCCTCGGCCGGCCCTGATTCCTACTACTCTTTATGATTCTAGTCAAGGGTCACCTCTCCCAGTAGGTTCTGCCCACTCCCTGGCCTTACCCACCTGGGCTAGGCCCCCATTCAGGGTACTTTCCTCTTCCCTGTATGGACTACATCACACTTTAATGATATCATTAGACTGCGAGCTCTTTGAAAGCAGGGATAATGTGTCATTCATCTCCAGACCTTCGGCAACCATTCCAGCCCAAATCTAAATCAGCACACAGTCAGTGTTGAATGAATAAACACAAAATGCCCTGCATGGAACCTAGAACATAATATTCATTTTTGTCTTATTTTATGTTCAGAAAGCACTAAAATGCAGTGAGCATTAACTATTAAAAGGCAATGGTTTAGTTACTGTAAGTTATGAAAGGTTTTAAAATGATTAACACAGTGGGTGTGAAGAATCCTATGTTTCACTTTTATAACGACTTGTTATTTTTTGAAATTCACAGCTTGGATAGTAAAAGAAATAAAAGAGTTGGAGTTCCAGTACTTTCTACGCTCTACCACAACATTGCCCACTGCAGAATTCCTTTCAGATCATTCTCCTTTTCAAGTTTTCATGACCTAAAAAAAGAAAAATCTAAAGGTTATTTTTCCGTATTGTCACTGCTTACTAGTCTTGGGGAAACATTAAACATTATTTTTGGAAATCCAAATGGGAGCTTTTGGCTCATGAACTCACTGTCCACTGTCCAGAAGGACTGAGTCCAGATGAGGCCCATGTCTGGATTCAAATCAGGAACCTAAGCCCTGGGATATTCTCAGCACTGGACAGATCTTGGAACACCCTCATAACCATCCTTGTCTTTTCACAGAAAACTCACTTTCACCTTTGATGATATATCTATTGATTTTTTCTTTCCCCATGATCTTCCAAAGGAGTCTGATGATCTCAAAGGCTATTCCTACCTTATTTTCCAGAAAGTTCCATAGACACACTCTTAATAGACATAGCTCAGGCAAACCAGGTAACTGACAGGCACAGAATGTAGTTAAGTTACCTTTTTCCATTTGCAAGTCTAGGGGCCCATATTCATGGGAAAGTGTCTGCCATTTGGCAGTGAGGAAACACACCTGGTATTTCACTGTGGCATTCTACAGTGAGTCCTTGAAGGGCCGAAGGCAGTGTTTCTCCACCTTGGCTTGACATCAATACTGATGTCATCTAGGGAGATCTGAAAAATATTAATGCCACCCAGAGGTTCCTGTGTAATTTGGTCTGGCAGCCTGGGCATCTGGACATTTAAAAGCTCTCCAGATGACTCTCATCAGTAGCCAAGGCTGAGAACTGCTGCTCTGAGGTCGATGGCTTGCGGTTCTCATCCCTGGGTGCACATTGCAACCTGGGAAACTTTGAAAACATCCCAATCCTCACCCCCTCTCCCTACGTCAGTGGTCCTTAAACTTTAGCACACATCAGAATCACCTGGAAGGCTTCTTAGAACACAGATTGTTGGTCCCACCCACTTTGAGTTGCAGATTCAGTAGGACCTGCAAGGTTGCATTTCTTACAAGTTCCCCTATGGTGCTGTTGTTGCTTGTCCTGGGACCCACTTTGAGAACCACTGCTGTAGATATTATTTATTTGGTTCAGGGAAATTTCTATTTTTAAACTGAAACATATCTGATATCCACACCTACGTGCTCTCTCCTAGACTTCCAATTAATTTCCCTGCGTTGTAATGCAGATTATCCATGACTACAGCCTGAGGATTGGTTTCTTATCATCTCTCTGCCATGACTTTCCAAGGCAGTATTGTAGAGTGGATGGTGCCCAAGACAAAGGTACTTTCCACTCCTGGCTATGACACTTAGTAGCAGATGACTGTGGGCACATCATTAGCCTTAGGGGGGCCAACTCATCCCCATTTCCCTGGAAGTTAGTTTTAGCACTGAAAGTCCCACATCCCAGGATATCCCTCAGTCTAGGGAAAGCCAGGATGGTTGTCAGTCTATACAGCCTCTGTTTTTTTAACCTGTGGTAAAGAAAACCATTTTGAACTTGAAGAGTCTCTTGACACATTTGAGGTAGTACATGGGAACTGCCTTGCATTTTGGTCCATTAAAAACTACGTATTACTTCTAATGTTATTTTTGGCTATTTATATTACCAAGAAAATCATCCACTTTGAAATAGTGTTGTTTTCAGAAGTGTTGGCCTGGATAAAAAATACAATGTTTTTATTATTTTTAAATTTTTTTCAATATTTGTGTCTATGTCTTTTTCTAAACTCTAGAACTGAAAGTTTAGCACATGAATTCATGTTCTTTATAATTTAAAATTTAAATACTTGACTAAAGAACAGCTATAACTGATGTCAAAAACTTTTGATAAGTTCTATTATTATGAATATGTTTATGGAAGGTGCTGTGATAGATAATTTTTAAAGGTGCTTCGAGCAATGAAAAAAATATATCTTTGTTTTCACAGCACAGGAATATATATACAAAATATACATATATGTATAGCATATATATCAATTTATAAATGAATATATGTATATCAACCTACATGCAATATTCTGATTGTACATGCTGTCATTTGTTGCAAATTTTACTATTGTTAGAGAGTTTTGCAAAATTCTTAAACTACAAAACGCATAAAATAATTCTTTTTTTTCAATAAAAATAAGTTTGGTTATTTGTGGAAGCACTTGATTTTTTTATTTTAATGTGTATCTGCCTGGTATATTGAAATCAAACATTTTATTCTTTATTTTTAAATATTTCAACATAATAATGTAATAAATATTTCGATATAATAGTATTAAAAATTATTTATTTTCAAGATGGATACATGCTAAATGTAAAAAGTTTAGAAATGTAAAAAAATAAAGACAAGAAATTTAAAAGCATTGCGATCTTAACCCACCGATATAGTGACTACTTGGATAAATTCTATATATACTTTAATAACCTGGTCACCTCATTTTCACTTACTGTATCTAGAACAAGTTTAGTATATTAAATAAATTTCTTGAATTTATTATATTTTAATATTAGAACATTAAATACATTTTATCACAATTTTAATGACTTCAGAGCATTCAAAAGATACATTAATTCAAAAGATACATTATCTCAAGCATTTATACACTTAACTGATCTTTAGTTTTCTGATTTTTTAGATGTAATAAACAAATAAGTAATTACCAATTCTCCCTGTAAGATGGAGAAATTAGTCTACCCTCATTGTCCAACCCTTTCACCCAACTAACTTTCAGGATATTCCTGGAAATTATGGAATTTTGGACTAGGTAATTATGCTATATTTATTATTATTATTATTATTATTATTATTATTATTATCTACTTATCTCTTTATTTACCTATAATTGTATTTGCTTGTGAAAAGTTCTTCATTTATCTGATCTCTTTGATTGCTGGGGTACTACTGTTTAAAGGAATGTTACATGAATGATTTATAGAAAAAATATGGATAAATCTTGAGATTATTATGCTAAGCGAAATAAGTCAGACAGAAAAAGTAGAGAACCATATGATTTCACTGATATGTGGGATATAAAACTGAAAACAACAAAGAACAAGAAAAACAAATGAAGAAACAAAACTCATAGACACAGACATTAGTTTAGTGGTTACCAGAGGGTAAGGGGGGAGGGGACAGTACACGAGGGTAAAAAGGATCAAATATATGGTGATGGAAAGAGAACTGACTCTGGGTGGTGAACCCACAATGTGGCATATAGATGATGTATTACAGAATTGTACACCTTAAATCTATGTAACTTTGCTAACAATTGTCACCCCAATAAACTTTAATTAAAAAAAGAGAATGATATACTGCCATTTGTCTTCCAGTCATTGCTGGAAATGAAAGACAGCTCAGAGGAACATCTGATCTGGTTCCTCAATCACAGTCCTTTCTCCTCAAAATTGTACACATTTCTCTCATGTTTCTCATGGATAATGCTTAGGAGAACTTCAAGTTCTGCAATGTGCTTTATAGGACACTTTTGTTGTTGTTTTCTGTAAAAAAAAATCACACAGAAGTAGTTTTTCCCCTCCAAATAGTAGGTTTTTAAAATTTATTTTGACCAGGTTTTATTTAGATAATGAACTTTACTTATTAATTATTCCTGGTACTTTGAATCTATAGACTCGGCTGTTTCATTATCCGTCTTTAGAAACACTACAGATCATTCTCTCTCTTTCACATGTATCGCATTCTTTCACTGCAGTAGATGATAAGCAGGTCTAGCTTCTCAACTAGACTTAGAGGAATGTAAGGACCTGTGGCCTTATCCCATCTCTTAAGGTCAGTATCATGGAAGATAGTCTGAACCTTTAAAATGAGACTCTGAGGGACTTTTTCTTTTTAGCAGCGTAACGGGGCTGAACAGATTATGGGTCAAGTTCAGCAGAGCCTCCATCCTTAAGAAAGTTTATCCCCCTTTATCCCCCGCCCTGCTCCCAACAAGGATAGCACCACCCTGCATCACCTCTCCAGCTCCCAGTCCATAGTACGAGCAAGAAGGGTGCCACCCCAGTTCTCAAAGTGTGATCATGGACCACTTGCACTGGCATCATTTTGAAAACACAAGAAAACAAAACAAACAAACAAACATTCAAACTTCTTAAGCCCAGTAATCACACCAGATGAATCAGAATCATCGGGGGACAGGTCCAGGAATCTGCATTTTTATAAGTAACCCAAACAAATCTTGAATACATGGAGGTTTGAGAATCTCTGATTTAAATTACTTTTTTCTGGAGGGATATATGAAGATTATATGGAAGAGTTAAAGATAAAAACCCCTCTAGTCATATAAGCAGCATATTCAGTGGCTGTATTGTGCTCCAATTACTTATCTGAATTAAAATTAGACAGATATTTGGGGGATGGCTGAATGGAAACTATGAGCACTCTGTTTCTTTAGTGGTTTTTAAAGATATTCTGTGTCTTCTTAATGAACCTCTATGAATGACCTCAGTCCTCAGGAGAATTAGGCTGCTTTAAACCCACCACTTTCCTTACTTATCCCGAAGACTAAGTAACTATTAGAGCAGACATTAAACTCTAACCACCACTAGCTATACCAGATGACTCAACTCAGGTTATAATTAGGGGAGGAAAAAGCCAGAGGGAGACTGGTGGGGATTAGGGCAGGGCAGCTCGCTGGAAGGAAGAATGTTCCAGGTCTTCCCCCAGAGGGACAACTGGCTCCCTCCGAGGTCAGCCCTGGGCAGTCTCCACAGTCACTCCCTGATAATTTTCCTTAAGTCAGTTGGACCCTTGGGTATCCAGAAATGGCTGAAATTTAGAAAGCCAATAAGAAACAGATTCGGATATTATGATAGAGTCTGAGGCTGGATGCCCAGAACTGTCCTGTGGATAGCATTAAAAGGAGAATGATAGACCCAGGGTTTCTAGTGCTTGAGGAGTTCGGGAAGGATAAATTACTTTTGGTACTAGGAATAGACCTAGGATAAGAAGCCCCCACATAGATAGCAGGAAGAATTATGGAGCCAGGAAATGGGCAGAGTCTAATTCCTGGGACAGTTCACCTTAAATAATATTAACACATCCAAGATGGGAAGATTGGAGAGGGGGTAGACAATTGCGAAGGAGGAAGTCCTGGAAAATCCTTAGCAAAGCTAAAGGCTTTCTACCATCTGAACCCTGGTCACTTCTCCCACCCCAGCTTCCTATCAGCTGTCTGCTCCAGCCATGTTTCTTTAAAGGATCTGACCACACCATGCTCCCTCCAACATCGGGCTCTTTGCATGTGCTGTTCCCTCTACCCTCTTTCCACCAACCATGCAGTTCAGACACCACTTTCCTAGCAGAGCCTGCCTGAATCCCAGCCTGTTCAAGTCCTCGCTTTACCATGTCCTTCATTGCTCTGGTTATCATTTTCCTCCATAGCCCTAAGCCTAGACATAACTTTGCTTTTGTGTCTGTGATGACGTGATTTATAGCTAGCTCACTCACTCCCCAGACTGCAAGCACGGTGGGAGCAGAACCTGAGCCCTCAGGTCTTCCTCACCATTGTCTCCACTGTGCTATTATTTCTGGAATGCATGCATAGAGTCCACCATCCCGCTTGGTGAATGCCAGGCTCACTAATGTAAAAGGACACAACATCTCATCTTTAAAAACAAAAACAAAAATCACTTTCATATATGTGTATGAGACCCGACAAAAATTTTGGTTTGTATCAGGGAGTAAAATTCAGTTCTTGCTTTAGCCACAGAGGTTTTCTTATCCTCAACTACTATTCTGGGGTTGAATACATTTGTCAGCCTCAGGGGAATGCAGTGGGAACAATACACTCCCCATATGAGCAATCCTGGGCTGTCATTGCAAAGGGGTCTGTGCCTTTTGAGAGTAACATCTTCAGGAAGGCGCCAGGGTTTGATGGACGATGGTGAAAACAGAGCCCTCCGCCTGGGGTCAAGGCCAAAGCACAGGGCCTTCCTTTGTAAGCTTGTCTTCACGAACTTGTGTCAGCTGCTCCTTGACCCAGAATCACCCAGTTAAACAAACCAGGGATTACCCCTAAACTCACACAAAACCAACCCTGCCAAGCTCTTTATAATCTTTGAGACAGTCTCTACCTGTTCACATTCATGAGGCTGCGATAAAATGGAACTGAAAAAGCCTCCTCTCTAATAAGAGTCTCAAAATGCAGAGATTAACCCAGTGTTCCTTTCAGAGTGACACTTCCCAAACCATAGGAACAAAGTTTCCTTTGCAGCAGCCCATTGAATTGCAAACGAAACCAACCAATGGTCCATGTCACTCGTAAGCTATTCTAACCTCAAATACTTGCCCCAGAAACCATGGCTGGACAAATTTGAAATACCCAAACCTGGATTAAGCCTGTAAGCTTCAATTGACTTCAGTTCAAGCCCAGCTCCCCAGTTTTATCATGTATGACATTACATCACTGCATTGCAATGAAACATATAATCAAAAAGCCAGACTCTACTTTCCTCTGGGGTTTGGGAAGAGCAATTCCTTTTTAGGGGTAAATAGATGAGCTGTGACCTTGTTCTTTATGTTATCGGTCAAGTATCAACCCAAACAGCCATCCTTTTAAAGAGAGGTTGCCATGCAATGGAGCCAATGCCTGGCCGGTTGATTTATCCCCCACCATCCAAATAACCACTTGTGGAAAATACCTCGGGGAAATAATTCCACTCTTTCTCATTTGACCTTATTGGAAAGTTCAGGCAGGAAAAGGCAGATTTCGGGGGAACAAGTTTCAGGGGTACAAACCTCAATGAAGAGTCAGCATTTGGGAATATAAGGATTCCATTGCATAGGCGCTGGGCAAGGGGTATGAGAAATTATCTTCAGGGCATGTCATTTAGGAACAGGGTGTGAAGTTCAGATCAGAAGATGGACACAGAGGAACTTGAGAGCACAGCACAGCAGAACTCAAGTTGGAGGAAACAGAGGGAGCCTAGAATGGGGCAGGACCAGCTGGTCTCAGGAAAGAGGCGAACCACAGACCCCGCAAGACCCACAAGGCTCTTCTGATTATGAACGAGCCAACTCCTTCCAGACTCCCAGCTCAGGGCCAGAGCGAGGATGTATGCCTGGGCAGGTCTGAGGCCACAGGCCTGAACACGTAGATCCATATGCGTGGAAAAGAGGACTCCAGGACAGGAGCCAGGCTCCCAACACAAGCTCAGGCAACAACTGCTCTCTACCTCCAAATGAGCATCATAAAGCCAAGCAAAAAAACCTGTCATCCTAATAATCCTTCATGATTCACAAAGAGAGAAGGTATTTTAAAGATGGACTATGAAGAGACTGTTTTAGAATATGCAAATTATTCCACTTGCGAACAGTGAATAATTTATAATAATCTTTATTTGCTAATAATTTGAATATTGGGAACAGCCGTATGCTGGGAAGCATACTGATCCTCTAAGAGCTGTAGATGTATTCCTCTTGGAGTTTTATTTTATTTTACTTCTCAGAAAAGGAGCAACCCCGTTAAATAAGATACCACGCAGGCTGCCCGGACTCACACTTGTTCACTTCAACAAGGATGAGTCTAGGGTATTCTAGGTCAATCATGGGAGACATAGCTCATTTCTGCAAGATATTGTGGGGCGGGTAGGACCACAAGGATGAAACTGACCCAGTTCTCCAGGCTTCTTGGGCAAATCATAGCCCACTGGCTTGAGCAAGTCATTGCTGAGCATCTGTGGTCTCTCTTTGAGACAAGCAGACATCTTTCCTCACACTGAGACAAGAACACCTTGAGAAAGGGATGGAGCTAACGTTATGAGTAGTTCCCACATGCCAGGCACATTCCCACAGCTAAGTGCCACACATCTATCGCCCCACTTAAATCTCATCTTTGTCAAGCAGGTAACCTAATTATCCCCATTTAACACCTGAGGAAACTGAGGCACAGAAGAGTTGAATGGCTTTCCCTTGAACACTACGAAGTGGGTATATTAGATGTCCATGGCTGCTATAACACATTCCCACAAACTTAGTGGCTGATACCAATGCACATGTATTATTGCCTTATGGTTCTACAGGTCAGAGGTCTAAGTTGGGCCTCACCGGGCTGAAATCGAGGTGTCAGCAGGGCTGTGTTCCTTTCTGGAGGCTCAGAGGAAGAATCCATTCGCTTGTGTTTTCCAGCTTCTAGGGGCCACCTTCTTTGGCTCATGGCTTCCTTCTTCTATCTCCAAAACCAGCAACGTAGCATCTCTGTGACCCTGTTTCCATGATCACATTTCTGTCTCTGTCTCTGAGCTCCTCTGATTCCCTCTTCCACTTTTGAGGACCTGGTGATTACATTGGATCCACCTGGGCAATCCCGGGCAATCTCCACACCGCAGGGTCAGCTGTTGAGCAACCTTAATTCCATTTGCTACCTGAATTCCCCTTTTCCATGAAACTTCAGATAGTCAAAGGAAGTAGGATGTGGGCATTTTTGCAGGCCCGTTATTTTGCCTAATATAGTGGGACAGGTAGTAGGATCTGAACCCAACAAACCTGGCTCCAGAGCTCACGCTCTTAATCAGAAGACAATACCAACTGCTTGGGATATGACCGTTTACCCCCCATCAGTATCCACCCACGCAGTTTGTGTAATGAAAGGTCACCCTCTGAACAGAGATATTTATCCTCCTGGCTTTTCCCAATGCATTCCTTTTCAGTTTGATGGAGTTAACCATGTCAAACCAACCAATGCTATTCAGAGTAAAAACTATTAGACTATTAGACTAACTATTCGTCTCTGATGTCCCCTCCATAACTACCCTAATAATCCTCTCTCTCTCTCTCTCTCTCTCTCTCTCTCTCTCTCTCTCACTCACACACACACACAGACACACACACACACCCTCTGATAGCACCCTTTGTTTAATTGTGCTTATGAAGAAAATATTGTTTCATATAATTACATGTAATTATGTGAATGTTCCTTTAACACTATTCCCCCCTCCACGATGTGGTCTTTGAGGGCTATGTCTGTCTTTCACTGCTTTTGGGTTCCTAACTCTAGTACCTGGCACACAGGTGCTCAGCAAATATCTGTTCAATAAATGCTTTAGAGATGATAATCTATTACATCTCTCATCACAGTGTCACCATCATCATCATCACATCATCACCGCCACTTCTGCCAACACCATCCTTGCTTTTCATGTTTCCGTGTCTTACAGATTACAGAAGAAAAATTCGTATTTCCATTTTATTGTAACACTTCAAGGTGGGTAGAATAACTATTTTTTCCCAGCTATGTAAAACGAGGCGCAGGGAAGAAAACTATGGCTCAGGCCCCACTCGCTATGCCCTAGGCTTCCCATCCCAGGATGAGGATGCCCTAACGTTACAGCCAGGAGAGAGGTAGCAGGGACCCCAGGGAAGGGCAGAGGGTCTTCTGACGACCAAGACTCCAGAGCGAAGCACTAAAAACAAACTTTGCTTTCACTAAGATTTGATTTTCTTCTTATTATTCATGATAAGGGGACAGGGGAAGGCTGTAACCTCACTCAGTCACCCTCAGGACTTGTAGGAAGCCATGGAAGAGTGGTTATGAACGTTTCCCTCTGTGAACTTCTGGGAGGAGGTCCATACCCATGGTCAGCAGTCCTCCTGCAGGTGGCCGGCAACATGGAGGGAGGGGAAAAGGAAAAGTATGAACATTGTCAGGGGCCCTTTCCATGCCTAAGGACAAAGACAAAACCCTGAAAATAGCCCACAAGGTCCTGCATCTTCTGTTCCCTGCCAATCTCTCCACCTCCACCTTCTATATTCTCATTTTCCCTTTCTTTTTTTTTTTTTTTTTTTTGGCGTATTGGGGGAAGGGAACAGTGCTGGGGAATTGGGGGAAGGGAACAGACAAGTTGCTGTCGTTTTGTTCTTCAGTCTAGTTGTGGAGGACGTTGCTTCACTGGCCCAAGTTGGCAC
>NW_017731381.1:406897-415836 GCF_001890085.2 Hipposideros armiger
CTACACACGGTAGCCCATGGCAACCCACTGCAGCAGGGGCTACAGCCTACGCCGTCGCCGGCGACTCATGGCAGCCCAGCTCCAGGTTGAGCTGTTGTTCACCATCTTAGCTGTGGAGGGCAGTGTCACTGCCCTCATATGTGGGATCTGAACCGGGGCCCTCAGGCGTCCCAAGCCAGTTCTTAACCATCGCACCACTCGGCCGGCCCTCATTTTCCCTTTCTTTCCCAACCCCACAGGTCTTTCTGATCTTAATCCATGTGAGCATCCTTAGTTATACAGTCACCTGGAACCAGGTTCCTGTCGTTTACTAGTGTGATTGCTTAGCTGTTTAGACCAGGGTTTGGCAAACTACGAGGTGTGATTGAAAAATACGGTGAGTGTTTAAATAGAAAAATTATTACAGTAATAATTTTAATTATTTGCCATTAATGTCTCTCAAAACACTCCCCCTCACTTTGAATATACTTATCCCATTGTCCTTGCCACTTTCTGAAGCAGTACTGGAAGTCCTCTTTCATTAGTATATCATGATAACACTCCATGTCACACATCGCTTCTGGTACATGGCAATTTCTGTCAAATAAAAACATTGCTGTATGTCCTCATCCACCTTATTCACTGGATCTGGTACCATGTGAATTCTGGCTCTTCCCCAAAGTCAAAATGACCATGAAAAGTAAATGTTTTGAATCGATTCAGGACATCGAGGCAGCCACGACAGTGCAACTAAAGACACTTACGAAAGAAGATTTTCAGAACCGCTTCAGAAAGTGGCAAGAATGATGAGATAAGTGAGTTAGAAGTGAGGGGGAGTATTTTGAGGGGGGGTTAATGGCAATGTGTCTTTTACTGTAATAATTTTTTCTACTTTAATTGTTCACTGTATTGTTTGATCACACCTCTTACAGCCCACAAACCAATTCTAACCCTCTACCTGTTTCATAAATAAAGTGTTGTTGGAACACAGCCATGCTCATTCGTCTATTGGGTTGTTGGAAAAGTCATGATGCATTTTTGCAATGAAAAACATAGAAAAAATACGTCATGACTTTTCCGACAACCCAATACATAGTGTTAATGGCTACTTTTCCACTACAACAGCAGAGTTAGTAGTTGTAACAAAGTCTACATGATCTGCAAAGCCTACCATATTGACTATATAGTCATTTGCAGAAGAAGTTTCCCAACCCTTGTACAAAAATATAATAAAAGAACCATGTCTATGCTTTCACCCACCATTTTTGTCACTGGTGCCTAACAGAAGCCTGATCCATAGAAGAGTCAAGAACCATTTTTGGAATAATGAACGAATGAGCAAAGTTGTAGCATGCCAGTCTCTTTCAATACAAAATCTCATTTCCGTCTTCCACCTGACACTGCAAAGTTTACATACTGTTATCTCTATTCAGAAATTCAAGTTTGCAGAGGTTGTGTGTGTGTGTGTGTGTGTGTGTGTGTGTGTGTGTGTACTGGGAAGTAGGGACAGGATTCCAAGTCATCTCTCTCATGACACCAAGTATAGAAGGGAGCTTACATGACGACCTGGATGGAGGTGGACAAGATTGTGATGCCATCTATGCTTTCTCTCAGTCCAAAGGCAGGCTCACTCTAGTATAATAACTTCTACATATTTGACACTGTTCTAAGAACTTTCCATACTGTGAGAACAGCTAGTTATTTTTTCCTTCCTTACATGTGTATATCAGGGACCAAATGGACTTACCTTTCCTCTCTCCTTAAATCTGAAAAACCCTTTATTCCAGCTGCCTAATACAACATTGCAGAGCTTCTCTCTGAAACATTGGGAGGATGTATCAAGCGGGGCCCAGTCCTACACCTGTCCAATCAGGAGAAGATGATGCATGCCATAGGAAAGCATAATTAGTATATGCAGGGCACTGAAAATAATAGCATACAGTATGGAGACCAATCAGAGAAATGAAGAGGTACTTGGATGTATCCCCAGCCTGTGATTAGGAATGCAGAGTTTGTGCCTAACCTTTGATGAGGTAAGATCAAGAGGACATAGAGCGTATGATGTTTGCAGTCATGTTTTATGGAATGTGGGAATTATATTTTACCCTGGATCTTAAAACGCACGTAAGTCAACCATAGGCCTTTCTTGAACAAAGTATCACACAACCTTCCTATGTTCCTTCTTTCTTCAAACCAATGGGTACCAAGAACAAAGTTTAAGTACCATAGTGGGTTATGGTCTAGTTTCCTAGAGACAAAACCTGGATAATATGTGGTTTATGTGACTTTTTTTAATGGCTATTCAGGGAATCTCTGACTTAAACTGTTTAATTAAATGTCTCAACTCCCACAGAAATTCATACTGGTAATCCTTGCACATGGTCGAGAGAGTGACTCATCAACATGTTGGGCTGAATTAATTTAAACTGTAATATAATTTACTTACTATTTTAGCAACTATTACGTGCCAGGAACTATTTTAGACACTTAACATGCTTTGGGGGAAGTGAATGGTTTTGGCTTTCTTATATGTTGAATTTGAAGTACCTGTGAATTTCCAGATAAAGATTCATTTTCTCTTTTAGCAAACATTAATTGAGCATCTAATATAAGCCAGTCCTAGGCATTGGATAAACAGAGATGAAAAAGACATGGTCCTTGTACTGTAAAACCAAGCAGTGTAGTGGGAGAGAGAGGCACAAAAATAATTATAATAACATGTGATAAGCTACTCTACAATAATAATAATGACAATGACAACAATAATAATTGCTATAAATTTATTCAGCACTTATTGTAAGACAGACATTTTATATACGTGACCTTATTAAAGTCAATTAAGAATGCTATCAGGTACATATTCATATCCCCAATTTACAGATGGGAAAACTGAGGCTTTAATAGGATAAGCAACCTGGCAAAGACTTCACAAGTAGTCAGTAACAGAACTTGGACCCATCTGACCCCAAAATTTGTGTTTCTTATTGCCAGCCTATATTACCTACCTTTCCTAGCTCCTATTAAATTTTCAAAGATATGTATGTAGATCCGCTGGGAGCGTAGAGGATCTGAGAGCTAGAATGGGAAGGATGGAAAGGCTTCATAGGAGGGTAAGATTTGAGTCAGGCCTTAAAAAACTGGTTGGCATGTGCTAAGCTGTGAAAAATGGGTGCTGAGTGGCAATGGAACAGTATGGTAAAGGTTTGGGGTCAAGAAAGTTTCTGCCTTTTTAGGGAACAGGGAGATTAGCATGGCTGGGAGATAGGGTACATCGAAAGAGATGGAGAGAGATGTGACCAGAAAGACACATTGGAACCATATAAGCATTGTCCCTGAGGCCCAGCTATGTTAAGGAGCTGTGACTATTTCATAGAAAAGACCCACTGAACCTTTCTAAGCAGTGAAAAAACAATGGTCAATAACATTTAGAGCATGGAGTCATATTCTCACCTCACCACATCTATTTCCCTGGTGCTTTCTGTAGATACAAAGTAATCATTGGATAAACTGATAAATACATATTCTTAAAATAATCTATTGGATAGCAATGTGGAAGATACACGGGAGAAGAAAAAGGCTAGTGGCAATATATAAGCCAGGAAACATACAGAAGAAAGATCAGCGATAGTAAAGAAGAAGTGGATGTGAGAGGGACATTTGAAATAGAATTGAACGACCTTAATGACAGTGACCATGTGGGCACAGACAAAGTAGTTGAAAATAACTTGCAGGATTCCTATGTGCATCTGAGGCCTCGATGGGGAATACAGAAGGAGGGGTAGAGCTGGGAATTTTGAGTTTGAGGTGCCTTTGGAATATTACTGCACAGATTGGGGGCCTGACATGGAGTGACAGAGAAGACACATTCAAAATGGCTGCCAACAGGTCAATGTCTTTCATGGAGGCCTCCGAGAGTCTTGGTGGCAAGGAGGGCCCCTAATGAAAAGGTAGTCCCCTGGCTCAGTGGTCACACAGCAGGAACAATTATGATGAGAAAACAGAGAGAAAATTCATGTTAGAGGGCCTGAAGAGGAGATAAACTAAAAATCAGCAGCCTGACTATTACAAGCACGTAGTTACACTCCATAGGAACTTCAGGGAAGGCCAGGGCAGGTTTCATAGCCTTTTCCTGTGGAAAATTTATGAAGCCCAGATTGGAGAAAATGTTCTGATAGTTTTAAGCCTGGCATTTTTAAGTTGGAATGCTGTCTCAAAGTAACACATAACGGCACAATTCAATAACTCTGACCATTGTGGAAAAATGCCATGTGCCAACAGCGATTTTCCATAATTTTGTTCAGAAAATCTGAAAGAAATGCAGAAAATGGATTTGCAAAGCCCTGGCAGCAGGCAGAGGAACAGTAGCAGAGGGCTGCAGGCCAGTAATTGATGTTTCAAATATCACTGAGTGCTTTGCCTGTAATTTTAGGGGAGAATGATAATAATTAAAAGCACAAACTTACAAGTCATTTCTGAGGAGGGAAAATGCTGAATGCACTTAAAGTGAAGGGGGTTTTGTTGAAATGTTTAACTTTTTCCAGAGAGCTTTCAGATATACAATGATTAGTTTTATGTTCGCTGAGTGACTTTCTCCCCAAATGTCCCAAAGTGCCAAAAATTAAGAAGATTATTAACCCTTGGGGTTCTCTGGGAGCCAATGATAAAGCTATGCCCATATGACAGTCCCAAATGTTGAGACCTTACCTGATTGTACTTTGTCACAAATGGCATACTCTTTGAAGGGATGAAATTAAGCCTTTCTCTCTTCCCCCAATTATAGAACCAGTTATAATCGTTCATGGTAAGTTAGATTTGGAGCTGTGCTATGAGACAGATTTGAGCTCGATTCTGCATTATTAGCTCTGTAACCACAGGCAACTTACTCAACTTCTCTGAGCCTCGGTCTCTTCATCAGGCAAATGGGCCTGATAATAGCCCTTACTTCTCAAAGAGTAAGTATTGAAGATTACCTAAGATGGCTAGGAAAACAATCAGCACAGTTCCCCACTTGTGATCGGTGTTCAACAAATTTTTAGCTATTATTAATAAAATTATTTCTGCTGAAACGACAAAGGCACATTATTTTTTGCATAAGCATTTTTGCTGACAGAATGTAATTTCCTCAACTACAGTTTGGCTAAATCTTGAAACTGGAAAAAACAAAAACAAAAACAAAAAAACCAACAGAGTCTAAAGTGAGTCTTGTACCCCATATCCCAAAAGGTATCCCCTTTGGTTACCAAATTCAGGGACTGTGGGACCCATATCTCTAACTCTATTTCCTAACACAGGTCCTGGCATACAGTAAGTACTCTGTAAATGTGGATGGAGCCTACATATGCCTGGATGGGCAAATGGTTTTATCCCTCCATCGTGGTAAAAGGTAGAGGACGGTGGTACCTTATCAACTTCTGATGACCCACCTTGTGCTTCCTCCAACACCACTAACTGTGACATCTTGACATCTCAGGTCTTTCATGTGCAGACTCTCTCTTCCTTCAGCACTGACCGGAGATGACCTTCGGTAGCTTGGGTTTACAGGTGGGATAACAAGCTTCATCTGACAAGATGCATCATGGGATACCGTGATTAACAGATGAAGTGAATACACTAAATAAACCCTGTGATTGTAGTGGCCTGCCATTAGCACTGCAGTAAATACAGTCATTTTGGATTTTTCTCTCGCACCATCAGCCTCCTTCGGGCCCATCAGGGTGAATTTTGTTCTCCAGACCATGTTTACTCAGTTCTTTAGGTTTTCACAAACGTGACCCTGCTTGTTGGCTCATGAATCTGAAAGCGGATTGGCAGCCAGCAGAGATGAGAGGCAGCGCTTGTGTTTCTTACCCCCACTCCATCCCAGCTCAAAACAGAACCATTTATGGCTCCAGAAAGTAATTCACAGCAAGGAGACACTCTACATTGAGGTAGACAAGTGTATCTTAGGCTGGTGGCTTGCACCAGCTGGAGTGGCAACTGTCTTGCCCAGCATGGTTTACAAGCAGAACAGGAAGGCATCATGAAAACACGATACAGTTTCTCACTTCCTCCCTAAATATGTTGACAATCTCGTCCAGCTGTATTTTTGTGCAAGAAACACCTCTATGAGGGCCAGCCGAGTGGCTCAGTTGGTTAAGAGCTCGCTCAAGAGTGTGAGCCCTGAGCAACAGGGTCGCTGGTTTGATTCCCAGCCCGAGCTGAGCTGCCGCTGAGAACCAATAAGTGGCAGGATAGCTCAGCTAAAAAAAAGAAAGAAACACCTCTATCTAAACCAGCGGTTCTCAACCTTTCTAATGCCGCGACCCCTTAATACAGTTCCTCATGTTGTGGTGACACCCAACCATAAAATTATTTTCGTTGCTACTCTATAACTGTAATTTTGCTACTGTCATGAATCGTAATGTAAATATCTTTTTGTTTTCCGATGGTCTTAGGCGACCCCTGTGAAAGGGTCATTTGATCCCCAAAGGGGTCACGACCCACAGGTTGAGAACCGCTGACGCAAGACTAAGCCTTCTGAAAGTTCCTACAGCATTTTGCTAATCTCAAAACTCCAGACACTGAACTGGGGGTGGGGGGGGCGTGGGGGAGGGAAGGTTGTAGTTTCTCCCTGAAAACTGTGTGCTGTGAATAACGGAGGTTCGCAGGGGGAGATATCAAATTAAAAAATGTTAAAGACCAACCAAGCAGCAGTGAGACAAGGGAAGAGATGCCAGACACTCTTGTTGACTTCATTTATTTATTTCTAGTTGACTTTTCCAAGCCAAATGCTGTTGAATTGGAATCATAATTTAGTGTCAAGATAAAGATGACTGAGCACCTATGAGGAGTTAAAGATGGCAGTAGAAGTATTTTAAAAAATAAAATGAATAAAATATAGAGCAGAGCCGTAAGGGAACTGTCAGCAGGAAGGGACTGTCTAGTCATTCCACCTTGCTGACATGGGGTGCTCCAGGCATACCCAGATTGGACTCATATTTCTGGGCCAAGCAGGAAGGGGTTTCCATTTAAGAGTCAGAATCATTAAGTTATTGTCTAGGCCCCTCCTTTACATGGAGAGGGGCTCATCCTAATCCCCAGGTTACTCAAGTTGGGGTTTAAATAACTCCAGGCTGTAAAAAGACAGATAGGAAATTAAGGGCCATTTAGAAAGAGGTCCCAAACCTGGTTGGGTACCAGGATCACCTGGTGATATTATTAAACAGATGATGAGGCACCACTCAAGACCTACTGGACACAAATCTCCTATTTCCACTGTCAAAAGCAGTTGTCAATACGCATGTGGGTCTATTTCTGGGCCCTCTAGTCTGTACTGTTGATTAATCCATCTAGCTTTACACTCTGTCTTAATTATGGGAGCTTTATAATAAGTCTTCACATGGCATAGTGTTAGTTCTCCAATTTTATTCTTATTTTTCCAAGTTGTTTTGGATGGTCTAAGTTCTTGGCAATTCTGTGTGAATGTTGGCGTCAGTCTGTCAGTTTCTACAAAATATCCCGCTCCAATGATTTCTGTAGCTCAATTTGGGGGGAATCAACATCTTAACAGCACTGAGTCTGCTGACTTATAAACACAACAGTATTTCACTCACACGTGACTTTTTACCTTTCAGCTTATAAATTGTTCACATTTTTGTCAGATTTACCCCTAAGTATGTCAGATATTTGAGGTCATTAGGAATCATATTGTTTTATTTCATGTCTATTTCAGATTATTTTTCTAGTATAGAGAAATACAATTGATTTGGCATGTCGTTTTTGTTTCCTACAACCTTGCAAAATCACTTGCTAGTTCTAGCAGCTTTTGTGTAGATTCATTGGATTTTTGATGTAGACAATCATTGGTTATAAATAAAAACAGTTTTATTTTCTTTCATACGTCTTTCTGTTTAGACTTCTTGTTTCTGTGATCATTGGTCTGTAGTTTTCATTTATTATAATGTCATTTTCTGGTATCAGGGTGATGCTGGCTTACAGGATAAATTAGGATGTATCCCCTCCATTTTAATTTTATAGAAGAGTTTGTGTAGAATTGGTATTACCTCTCTTTCAAATGTTTGAAAAATTTACCACCTTGGCCTGGAGTTTCTTTGTGAGAAGGTTTTTAATGACAAATTCAATAAATTGACTAGATATAAGGGTGTTTGAATCATCTATTTCTTTATGAATAAGCTTTGGTACTATGTCTTCCAAAGAATGTGTATATTTTATCTAGGTTGCCAAATTTACTGCCATAGAGTTGTTTGTACCCTTTCCTTGTCATCCTTTTAATATCAGTAGACTCCTCAGTGATACCACCTTTCTCATTTTTTATATTGCGAATCGGAGTGATTGATCTTTTCTTCTGAATATCCTGGCTAGAAGCTTATCTATTTTATTGATCTCAACTAAGAACCAAGGTTCAGTTTCATTGATTACTCTCTATTGTTTTTCTATGTTCTATTTTGTTTATTTCTGCTATAATTTTTATTGCCATTCTTCTCCTTACTCTAACTTCAATTTGTTCTTCTTTTACTATTTTCTTAAGTTGAACACTGAATTATTGACTTGGGGGTCTTTCTTATTTTCTAATATAGGCATTTAGTGCTATTAATTGCCCCTCAGTACTGCCTTAGTGGCATTCCAAAATTTTTGTTATGCTGTGTTTTTATTTCATTCACTTTGAAATACATTCTAATTTTCTTTTTTATTTCTTCTTTATTCATGTATTTTTTAGAAGTGTCTTAATCTAGAAATACTTGGGGATAATACAAAGATCTTTATATTATTGAATTTAATTTAATTCCATTTTAGTCTACTTCATATGACTTAAATCTTTTAAAACTATAAAGACTCATTTTTGGCCCAGGATATGTTCTATCTTGGTAAATATATATATATATATATATATATATATATATATATATATATATATATATATATATATATATATATATATATATATATATATATATATATAT
>NW_017731381.1:415856-489160 GCF_001890085.2 Hipposideros armiger
ATATATATATATATATATATATTTATTTATTTATTTTTAAGGAGGGCACAGCTCACAGTGACCCATGTGGGGATCAAACCAGTAACCTTGGTGTTATCAGCACCACGCTCTAACCAACTGAGATAATTGGCCACCCCCTTGGTAAATGTTTTTAATATACTTAATAATAATGTGTATTTTACTGCTGTTTATAGAGTGTTCTATAAATGTTGGTTAGGCCAATTTGTCTGGTAGTGTTATTAAAATTTTCTTTATACATACTTACTTGTTTTTATCTACTTTGTTCTATCTGTTTCTGAGAGAGAAGTACTGACATGGTCAACCATAATTGTGGACTTGCCTATTTCTCCCTGACATCCTTGATTCGTTTTTGCTCTGTGAGTTTTGAAGCTATCTTAAATGCATAAACATTCAGAATTGTTATATCCTCTTGACAAATTGGCCACTATATCCTTATAAAATGAAAACTTTTATCCTTTTGATTAATGTTAACATATATTTTTCTCCCCTTTGGTTTTTAACTTATTTGTGTCTTTATATTTGAAGTATGTTTCTTGGTAGGCAGGGTAGAGTGAGATCTTCCTTTTTTATCCAGTTTGACAATCTTTGCCTTTTGATTTAAGTTATAAGAAATTGTTTCTTTACATATTTACCCATGTGGTTACCCTTTCCAAAACGCTTCATTCTTTTGTGTGGATCCACGTTTCCATGTGTCATCTGCAGGAGACCAGCTCCCGCAGGGTCCAGGGGTTCCCTCAGGTGGAGGCGGAGTCGGCGAGGAAAAAGAAGAAAAACGCACGGAGACACAGGAGTGCTTTTTCAAGAAGAGAAGTGTCTCACTTTATTCTACAGCATGCCCCTTTTTATAGTGGGCAGTTGACCATTATCTCATCAGTAAAAAGTTCTTTTACATAGTTTAGATCAGGGTTTTACTTCCTGTAATTCTTATGCTCCAGGGTACACCTTGACTTTTTCTTATGCTAAAAGATCAACTTATCTTAACTGTGTTTTAATCCTTTTTACCTATAGTGACTATGTGACTAAAGCTAATCCTTTTACCTATAATGACTATGTGACTACTCAACAATTATCCTAAACACTATTAGCTAAGCAGGATCTTAAGATTTATAGGGTGTGTACTTTGACCTTTACTAAGAGACTAGTAATGTGACTAAAATTACCTTTAGTGTATAAAATAGAATTATTGTGATGTATCTATCAGAAGGGGTGTAAAGATCTTCATCCTACTGGGGGCATCAAAAGGGGAATTTAAATCTTCTAAGATATAAAGCAGTGTCTGTTTCTCAGTCAGAGCTTCAGAATTTGTCACAATTGCAGTGTTTGGCCATGTCAGATACTGAGGCGCAGACGGCTCCCGGCAGTCATCATTTTTCTTTGGCCTTGAAGGGCTTCCTTTAACCTCTCTTGCATCTTGCAATGAAGATATGATGGTGAAAAATTATTTTAGCTTTTGTTTGTCTGAAAAAAATTATTTTGTTGTCATTTTTAAAAGATATTTTCACAGGATATAAAATTTTAGGTTGTCTTTCTGTTTCCTTTCCGTACTCTAAAGATGTTGCTTTACTGTCATCTTGTTTGTATTGTACCCAATGGGAAATCTCCTGTCATCATTATTAATGTCTCTCTGAGCATAATATATGTATTTTTCCCTCTGGCTGCTTTTCAGACTTCCTTTTGACCACTAGTTTGAGCAATTGGTTATGATGTGCCGTGGTGTAGTTTTCTACATGTTTCTTGTGTATGGGGATTTTTTTTGAGGTTGTTTTTTGTTTTTAATTTAAGTTTACAATTTCATCAGATTTGGAACAACTTTGTCCAATGTATCTTTAAATATTTGTTCTGCCTTTCTTTTTTTTTTGGTGGGGGGAGACTCCAATTGCATATATAATAAGCCACTTCAAATTGTCCTGAGCTTACTTATTCTCATTTCATTTTCACTGTGGTTTGAGGTTTTTGTGGAGTCTTGTGATAGTTTCTATTGCTATGTCTTCAAGTTCACTATTATTTTCTACTGCAATATCTAGTCTGACATTAATCTCAACTAATGTATTTTTCATCTCAAAAATCCTTGTTTTTATCTACCAATCTTCTATTTGGATCTTTTTAAATATCTTCCACATCTCCTCTTAACTTTCTGAATATCTGTAATATAGTTATAATAACTTTTGCCTTAATTTATCTGTTAATACTAGCATATGTGTCAATTCTGAGTCAGTTTATTATAATAAATGTATTTTGTCATTACTTTTCTTGCTTCTTGCATGCATGGGAACATTTAAATGAATGCCAGACATGGTGACTTTTACATAGTTGAGTGCTAGTTATTTTTGTATTCCTATAAATGTCCTTGAGTTTTGTTCTGGGATGCTGTAAGTTACTGGGAAACAGTTTAATATTTGGAGGTCTGGCTTTGTATATATATTAAGTGGGACAAGAACAGTGTTCAGTCTAGGGATAATTACTCTCTGTTACTGCGACAGGACCTTTCCGTGAACTCTACCCAATGCCTCATGAATCTTGAGGTTTTCCACTCTGGCTGGTAGGAACAGTTAACATTCTTGGCCCTGTAGTTCTTTCAGACAGTTCTTTCCTTGACGTGCAGGAGTCTTCTCTCTCTCTCTCTCTCCCTCTCTCTCTCTCTCTCTCTCTCTCTCATTGATATCCAGTGTGACACTTTAGATCTTCGGCGTTCTCATTCTCTTTACAGCCTTTTTTTCTCTGGTATTCTAGCCCCATGGTCTTTCAGGACTCTCAGCTCCTTTTCCCATCTCAGGGAACCCACTGGGCTCTGCCTGGGTTGTCCCTTCCTGCATTCTGGCCTTGACTCCCTCTCACAGCTGTAAGCTAGAGCAAATTGAGAGGTTTCGCTACCTTCCATTGTCGGATGTCCAGTGGCTTACAAGTTGCCTCTTGATATAGTCTGTCCAGTTTTTTATTGTGTTTGGTTGTTTCAAATGGAAGGATAAATCCAGTCTCTGTAACTCCATCTAGAAAGGATGTGGAAATATAAAGCATTATTTTTTTTATCTCCATTTCACAAGTAGACTAAAGGCTCAGTGAGATTGATTTCCGCAAGGCCACATATTGCCAGTGAGTGGCAAAGCTAGCGTTAGAAGTGCTTTAGGATGAAGGAAAGAAGTTTTAGGGTGCATGTTATAAACAAGTAAGTAAATCACAGGAGCACACTACCATGTGCACACACTGGCCTGGTATATCTACAGCATAAATATGGCTCTTAAACATTAGTTACAAGTTCCCCTCATGTTTCTACTTTTGAGGACTCCAAGTTCAGAAAGCCTGGATTTAAATCCTGTCTTTACCACTTGCTAGTTCTCTGATCTAGAGCACATTCACTTACCTTTCTAAGCTTCAATTTACCCATCTGTAAAATGGAGGTAGTGATAATATCTGTCAAATAAAGTTGTTGTGAAGATCACATGAGAGAATCCATGCAAAGCCCTTGGTACAGTCATAGACATTATTTTTCCATGCATAAGTCACCCTAAATGTTAAGTCTAGCATGTGCTCAATAAAATTTAGATCTAACTCCAACCCAAATGAAGCTCTTTCTGTCTTTTTGTGCTTCTTGACCATAAGAAGTTGGCTTTTCCTGAGATTTGCACTGGAATGTGAAGTAGGCATCTCTCCAGAAGCTATCTGATCTCCATTTAGAATATTGATGTGGAATGTTTCTTTTTTTATTGGTCAAGTTTCCAGAATTACCCCTCTTAAAAATCTTTCTTTACTCATCACTTCTCAGTGTCCACCTAATTGCTTCCTCTGAATGACATCCTCATATTTTTTATGATGCCTGTCCTCACTCAACAACTGTATAATTGTTCTAGTCTATCCTTTTACTTACCTATCCCCCAGAGCCACACAAATGGTATCCGGCTAGCAGACCTTCATGTGCATCATCTCCCAGCTCACTATCAATGACAACATATAAACACCAGAGCTGTATTATCATATCCCCCGACTCTACCCACATGGAATTACAGTCAAATTCACATGTGACTTGGTGTCTGTGATTTCATTGCACCAGTCCTTGGCCTTGACTTTAGGAGAAAAATAATTGTTTTTGATACTCCACATGCTGTGGCTTCTTTAAAAATTTGGAGGAGAATGAGCAGTAGAGATGAAATAAAGGATGTCTATTATCTTTCTGAGACCCCTTCTTTGGACAAATACGTTCAATGTTAAGGAAAGCAAGATCCATGTGTTAAGGGTTAAGGTGTCCACGGTGCACAAAGGCACCCCTGGTAAATGATCTCATTTAGCGATCATCACTGGGAAATCACACCCTGCTTTTCACACGTCCCTCTCCCCATTCACTGGGACACTGGGCCGTATCTTGATTACATCCCCAGAGAGCAAAAACTTACATACAAAACTGCAAACAACGCAGCCAAGTTGCTAAAAATACTGAGATTTCAGTAGACGATTTGAAGCAGAACAGGAGAAAAACATATTTAGCAAAACCAGAAATATCCAACAGACACTGGAGTGGAACTGAAGAAAACCTTGTATGAAAGGATTATTTGGATCCCATTTGAATGTAGCAATAAGGACTGTAACAATAGAATATGAATATATCTTGTGTAGCATTTGTCACCTAACTCTGGCTATCAGACACTTTGTAGCATTAGATAATGCAGTTACAAAGAGATCTAACAGCAGAGGGACAGGAAAATTAAGACTTCAAGTCAGGTAGTCACAGTAATAGGTCAAATGAGGTTTACAAGCAAACTGGTAAACTGACTACAAGGCCCACATGATTCAAAAAGGCATGTGAAAAAAAGAGACTCGTTTGGAATGACAAAAACTAGGTCCAAAGAGCGTCAGAAAGGAAGAAGAAAGATTCAGATCCCTCGCCTATGTGAGGGGTATCTACTGTGTGTCCACCATTGCTCGGATCACTTCCACACACTCTATTGCATTTGATCTTCAGGGATCTCTCTGATCTAGACATCATCATCTTAGCTTTACTGGAGGGGGAGGGGAATGATACTTGAAGAATGAAAGAGAATATCCCCAAGTCAGTCAGACAACAAGTGCCAGAGGCAAGATTCAAGCATTCTTAAACTTTAACACTTATATGGCTTGCGCATACACACACACACACACACACACACACACACACACACACACACACCTGGGGAAGCTTGTAAAACCTACATTTCCAGCCACCAACACCCATATATTTTGACTCAGGGGATCTGGAGTAGGAGCGTAGAGGGGGTTTGAAGGGTTTAGAGCTAACTAAGGAAAAGGAGAAGGCCAAGAGGCAGCACCACACAAGTTATGTTAAGCAGCACGTGGACAGGGTTGTATGGGAGAGGAAGTCCCTCACAGCATGAGACCATCCAGAGGCTTCAAAAGGGCCACCATCCAGAAGGGGAGAAGGACAAGAGAAGTCCTGGGGATGAGGGATCTGAGAAGGGCTTAATGCCTAGGTGATGTCACTCAGCAGCACAGAGGGGAGTCCCTGGGTCAGAGCCCTCCAAAGGGCATCTGTGGCTCAGGGCCTTATAACTACAAGTTTATATCTTATCAATGGATAAGAGCTGTCAGGTAAAGTTTCCAAGGGTGTGCAAAGCAAGCAGGTTCTAAGTGGTTAAAATTTTGCTTGTTTGCACTGTTTTTTAAAAAATAATTGGATGTGTAAAACTTTGGGTTTGGTGCTGGCAAGCTTTTGAGCCAATGGGCCTCAGCCTGTAGCAAAGAAATAACAGCCTAAGGCCAATATACAGAGGCCATGCCATCTTTGGCTCATTTATATAACAGAATGGGACCCCCATTTGAGATAAGACTGACGCAGTACATTACAGACCACATTTGTAGAAGGAAAATTCTTCCAACTCCATGTTTGAGCTCTCTCCACTGTACCCCAGCCAACTGAAACATGGATGGACATGTCCATTGATGGTTTCCGAGAAAATAGTTTCCTGGGAAACCAAGTGAAAGGCAGTCAGTGCTGAGAGTCAATGTCAGCACGGGCCCATGCTACTTCAGCCTTGAGATCTGCGTTAGGATGGCCAACAGGCTCTCTTCATCTTAATGAGGACAAGTTCTCTCCATTCAAGCTCAACCTCTGCAATCCTTCTTGATGACCAATGTGAGAAGAGGGCAGCTTTGGCCCATCAACTTCCCAACCCAGTTAAGAGCAAAGAGTGAAGTGCACACCACATTTGAGTCATTTTATGACTCAGCCCAACATGTATGTGCATGAAACTATTGCTATGAGCTCACGGATGGCAGGGACAGGGTTTGTGTGAGGCATAGTCGTGCACGCAGCATATACAGGAATGTCTTTCCAAGGATGTTGTTAGAAAATGAGCAGTGATGGAATGAAGCATATAGAACTAACCAAGTGAGTGGATGCCACACATTCAAGTTGGTGCACTGAGAAATCCGCCTGGAGCCACGTAACTCCAATCAGTTCTCCCATCCTTCCTGCCAAATGCCGACTTCAGAATCTGTCCTCACCACAGGGCTGAGTCACAAATTCAGGCTGCCGCTGAGGAGATGGCATTTAAAAATGTGCTCACCAAGCTTATAACAGGTTCTCATTTTTTTTGGGGGGGGGAGATGCAGGGGGTTAAAGTAGGAGATCGGGGGGAAGGAGAAGAGAAAAAGAAACACTGATTGGACAAAAGGCTTGAGGGGTCCCATCCTCCCTTCCCTTGCAGGTGGGGTGAAGAAGGAAATTCTTTTCCTTAAAATTTTCCCTCCACTTCCTTGTCCCCACCTCATTCTTTATGACTCAATCGGAGCCTCCCTTCTTTTTCCCCAGTGCCCAGGAATCGCCTGATAGGATCAGTTTTTGGTCTGGACACTAAACGTGCCCCTCCAACCTCTAATTTCTCAACCCACAGCTTTCTCCAAGCACAGTCAGATTGCAACTCTCATGAAAGTGTTCCAAGTCGCAGCATTATGGTCAGACAGCACCTACCTGCTGGCGAGGTTATGGTTCTAGTCATCTCTATCCTATCCCCCAATGGAAGAAGATATACAATTAAAATTCAAAGTTGTGGTCATCTATATTGTTTCACAACAAAAAAAATAGAAATATAATTCCTTTTAAAAATGTGATAGGTAAATGTTGCTTCCTTTTTTTTTTTCAATTTACATTTTTGCAAAAAATAATGTGGTTCGTCCTTGCCCTAATTACCCCTCACTGCTAAGGAGAGCCCCTAGATTTAACTGTAACACGTGCATAGGTGATTTGAAGACAATGCAGGTGTTTGCAGTTGCTGACATCACTCATGGTGTTGCTTACACAGGTAACATTGCAAATGCCTTTCCCCTACCAGGAAGTCCTTCCTTCCTCCCTCTACCCCCTGGGTAATTTCTGGTGATTCTTTAGACATCACCTCTTAGACCCTTGCTTTTCCAAGTGTAATCCAGGGGCCAGCAGCACCTGGGAGTATGTTAAAAACACAAAATGTCAGGCCTCACACCCAAACTCCTGAATTAGGGTCTGCATTTTAAATCCATCCTTGGGTGTTCCATGTGAATTTTAGAGTTTGGGAAGTACAGCCCTAAAGGGGATCTTCCTGGAAGGAGTGGCAACTCACCTCTAGCTTCTATTTCCTTGTACACACTTCTTTTGTATTACAGTGACTTTAGGAAACTCTCCCATTCCAGAGCAGACTTTTTCAAATAGCCCGCGTGTAATTAGTTGTCTTAATTGCAACTCATAACTGGATAGTGGGATCAATTTAGTGGGTCACAATCAGATCTTTTTTTTAATGGAATAAAATAAGCTAAACCACTCCAGAATAGAATGGAAAATGTCACTCAGGTAAGTATTGTTTCATACAACTTTGGAAACTGTGTGTGTGTGTGTGTGTGTGTGTGTGTGTGTGTGTGTAGGCTGGATTGTCTGTATATATGTACTGTGGGTCATGGTCATAAAAGTTTGAACCCAAGTACTCTAGAGTCTAAATTTCTAGAATTCAGGGACTCTTTACTCCATTCATCGTATATAGAACACCTAACACAGTGAGGGTGCAGAATATATGTCCCCCAAAACTGGAATGTTGCATGGAAGGCTATAGATCATTGAGAATGGCATCAATTATTAGTAAGGATAAGGACCAGTAAGAGGATGGATGATGGCAGAAGAGGAGGAGAGACCTGGCAGAACTCAGGAAGTAGGAGAGGGGGGAAGGGAGCTACCGAGACATTGAGTCCCTTTTCTGAGGTGAACCTGAGACCAGTACCTGCATGGTTTGCAGGCTAACAAGATGATGTGGTTTTTAAGGCATCCCAGACCTCATTTGATTGCAGAACTATCCCTACACATGTCATATAAGGCACAAAAACCAGTCCTGGGCCTGAGCAATCCTAACCAGAAGCAGAGGTTTGAAAAGAAAGGGAGATGACAAACCATGTGAGAAAGATTCAGCTTGAATCCCAGGCAGAATCTTACATTGCAGGATGACAAAACAAAGATGAGTGAGTGGCTTTCTGAAGACCAGAGTCAGATAGCCACCCATTCCGCGGTTATTGATGTAGCACCTACTATGTGCAGACACTGCTCTAGGTACTAGAGATACGGCAGTGAGCAAAATGGACAAAAGGACATGGTTCTCATGGAGCTGACATTCTAGTGAAGGAAGGGAGAAGTAAGCAAATAAAAACATCATATTTGTATTTATCTTTACATTATATAACTGTATATATGTTTATATATTGTGCTTATATTATACTACTTAAAATTCTGCATTTTACTTACCTTATATGTGCATGTAATATGGTGACTGCAGGGGGCAATGCTGGAATAACTGATGGAAGATGAGAGATAATAGTCAACCCACCTCTTCTCTTAGCCTCTCCCTAGTGAGCTGGGATGAGGTGACAGCTACCCTAAGAGTATCGTCAATCCAAGATTGATTCAGATAACGTGATTGAATTTATTAAAAAGTTCCACTTATTTTCTGTTTATATCTGATCATCTGGTGTCAAAGAAGGCGATCATCATAAGAAGCCTTAGAATGGTCAAGTCCAGTGGTGTTAGCATCCTGTTCCGTGTAGCCCTTGGACATCAGCAACCAGGGGAGCAGAGGAAAGCCAGCAGGATCCTGGCTCTCTCACCACCACTTCCCATTCCACCAGGATATTGCCACTTAACAGCTGCTGTATTTATGGAGGTGCCACGAAAACACTGTGTTTGGTACAGTTGTCCCGCTCCTGAATAACTGACAAAACTTTCTACTACGTTCAGCGTTTGGATAGAGAAACCGAGATTTATCAGGATTGGCTGACTTGAACGAGATTGCCTATTAAGGAAAAGCTGGGTATAGAACTATAAATCACGCTTGGTTTCCCTAAGCTTCGTCAATTACTAAATCACAGACTTTGGACAATGTCTTACTATGGATAGAAGTTTTCCAGGCAATGTTCCCCTTAGTAAGCAGAAGAGCATGACCCAGGCCAAGAGCCACTGGCCTTTTTGACTTGGGCATGACAATTCCTCATCTGGTGATGGAACAAACACATACCTCCCTTGACACTTTCTCGCAAGACATAACCAATAGAGACTTAACTCTTTGGAAGTGTCATCGCTCATATATCTCCTACCTTGATGCACACCGTCTGCTCTCCACCCTGGTCCATCAGGGCATGTGTGTATATGATTTGCTTGTTCTCTCAAAGGGTTTCCAAAATTTTGAAGGCAAAGTGTTCATTGAAGTTGACTGCTTTGCACTCCTTCACCCTATTTCCAGCCACCAGGCCAGGTTTTATTATATTTTTACTCTGCCAACTCCAGGGAAGACTTTCCCTTCTCTGTAGTCAAAGCTACCCAGATGCCACTCCTTTCTCTCGTGGGCCTTTCCTTGGCCCGACCCCATTTCTCAGGAACAGCCATGCACACAGTTCCGAACACCAGCTCTTGGAGGTCGCATCCAGTCGGGAGGAGGTCATCGTGGCAAACATCCATGGACCTTCCCCACTCTGCTGCTCTCTTCCTGGCTCCTTGTTTACTGACCTGTGTGTCTTTGTTACCAACTTGAATTGAGACCCTCTATTTCCTAAAGGGTCTGATTCTCGTGTTTGCACTTCCTCATATATTTTTTTCCTCCATCTAAGCATTTTAAATACACATGAACAGATGGAACTGTTTTTAAACACAGTGGCAGAGTTTTCCCTCACAGACACATATCCACACATTCTGGTAAACTAGTTGGGTGACCTGGGTAACCCATCAACAGGGTTTCTGACAGCCATTTTCCAACCCCTCCAGAGCTAAGATGATTACAATATGGTCTGTCTCAGGGGCACATCGGTTTTTGGGGGTTTTTTTGCTTTCTTTTTTTTTTTTCTTTCTCTAATGGAGTATCCTAACTGAAGCCATTCCACTGGCTTCTCTAATGCCAGCCCACAGGAAAGTTTTTCCAACCACTATCTATAAATTCTACGCATCCACATTGGGCATGGCTACTTACCATTTCACAGCCACTCAGGCTAAACCTCTCTTTAATTCTTGTCTCCCAATCTTGTCCTTAGTTCTTCTGGGGTTGGAACCAGAAACATCACACATCCCCAAGACAGCAACAATATCCGTGTTTACTTTAGAATCCATTTTGATAAGTACCCAAGTGCTTTAGCTGAAACTGAAGGGTATTTGTGTGAGGTAACAGATTGTGGGGAAGTTTTATATTTCAACATACTCCAGGGAAAAGAAAAGAAAATGACTTTCTTTCCTGGAAGAAAAGAAAAGAAAAAAGAGAGAGAGAGAGAAACGAGAAAATAAAGACTCAAACTGAGTGTACACCACAGAAAGACAAGCTGAGAGAATCCCCACAGCATCGATTTTTCTGGGGAGGGGGGAATGGCACCTCTCTTATCCTCCACCAAAAGCCCAGGCTCTAAGAAATCTGTGTTGATGATATTGGAAACAATGCTTATTTTGTGATTGGGGAAGAACTGCCATTTTTCTGTAGGAGACCGAACCCAAGAAGTGTAAAGCTTTGCTGAGGAGAGCAGCCTCCCTAAAATGAGTGTGAAAAGAATAGGAGCAGCTGAGAATTCCAGCCCACAGCTTCCAGCTTTCCGTTGCCTGTTTGCTTTGGCCTGCCCCTGCCATTCCTTTCTCTGTTTTCAGAAGTGTGAAATGGATTGGCTGCTGGTATTTGTTCTGTGGTCTCTGCTAACTCTTCCATCTGTACAAACTCAGCCTTGCCAACCGAGCAGGGTAGCAGCGCTTTTTCTTCAGCTGGCTCGAAGGGGCTCGAAGGTCCTATTAAGTGGTACTTTGAAGGCTTGCAAATGTGTGATGCTGGCTGTGTGTGAGGCTTAACTGTGCTGCCATCCCAGGGACTGCCCTTCTTCTAGGACTAGTAGCTGAACAAAATGAGGACAAAACAAATCCACACCTGGATGTGACTGTGCCTCGCTGGGAGCACGGAAAGCAGCAGGGAAGGGGTGGAGGTGCTGACGATCGCGGGCTCACAGACCTGAGCAACTGAAGATGGGGCGTTGTGCCAAGTGGTTTCTTCCTTTCTCTTAAGAAAATATTGGTTTGGGGAAAAAAAGAGCCACAGGAGACTCAAAAGTTCCATGTTTTCCCACTTTCCTTCTATAAGTATCTGTATCTAGGTAGACCAGTTACCATTCTTCCAGAAGCAACAGGTTAGCAGGGTGCTGATATTTTTATTTTTTATTTCTGTTCTCACTATCACAACTTACCTTATTTAATTAACTGCTTTCCACTGGTTGCGATTATGCAGCAAAAACATCGTCAAATAACGACAATGTGTCTTAGGGTCAGAGACTAAGACATGAGTAGAGCTGATGGCTTTTGCCAAGCTCAACAAGTATCACTGTGAAGTGTAAACAGCTATGAATGAAAGGAGTAGCCACAGTTAAATAAACCGTGAGGTAGAGAACGCAGGTGCCAAAAGAAGAGCTATTTGTTGGCATGTCTGCTCTAACTTACGGAGGCTGAAACCATCCCAGTGGGGTCTTCAGTGGGGGGAGGCTGAAATTTGAAAAGACAGATCAGAGTAAATAGTCATTATGAAGAAATGGTTTGGTATAGTGCCCCATTGTCCAGCGTGGCATTAAAAAAAAAGATCTCAAGTACATCATCGTTCAAGTCCATGAGCCCTTTACTGAGGTCCCCAAGCCAGAGATGGCAAGCTCTGCCCTAGAGCTGCTTGGAAAAATTGGTCTTCAGTTACCAGGTGTTAGTAAAGTTTCAGTAGTCTATTTTATCATAGGTGCTAAAATATCAAGACCCTGCCTCTCCTTTATATCCCTGGCCTAGAGAATTTATCAATATGCTCATAATGGGGCAGCATGAGACTCTATAAAACATATTATAAAGTTGCTGGGGTTTTTTTTTTTAACATGTGTACAATGGAGCAGATAACATATGTTTCCCGTGATTGTATTAAATCAAATTACCTTTATGGAGTGTGGAATGAGTTCTTAGGAACAAAGTGAGTCCTCCAAAAATAGTAACTAAAAATGAAAAAAGGATGTGGGTGCCCAATGATCTAGGACCAGGGCAATATAAGAAAGAAAACATACCATTGCATTGCCTAAGGACGCCCCCTGTGCTGTGATTGGTCATTCCAAAGTGGTGAATAGAAGCTTTAGGCATAAGGAGGAGTGTCCTTTTCATGGGAAAGGTCTCCCAAACCAAGTCCCTTGGGCACACACACCTAAGGGTATTTGGACTTGGGAGTTCATGTAGTGGAAACTGGCCATGATGGAGGCTGGATGACGGGAATTATCAGGAAACGTTCCCATAAGGTAAAGAGACTCCTGACAAATGTTCCAAAGCACAGGTACTGTTCCAAGGCAATGTCATCAGTATGAGGTAAGACCTATCAAGAAGTAGATTGGATCATCTGCTTTCGATTGTCTCCGGACAACTGAACTCTGAGCTCCTAGGGGGAAGACATGATGTAGCTCCAGTGTCCAGAATAAGTAATAGTGTCTGGTGAGTGCTTAATAAATCAGGACAGTGACTTGGGTTCCAATCTTGCTTCTGCCACTTCCTACCTACGGTAGGCACATTAGCCTCTCTGATCCTTAATTTCCTCTTCCATTAAGTAGAAAGACTTACCTTGCAGGGTGGTTATGAGAATTAAAATGGCTCTGCATGTTGAGTCTTATAGAAGTGCCTGGCATAAAGTAAAGATCAGTAAATGATATATGGGATTATGATGATGATGATGATGAAATAATCTATTGGTTGTTCACCTTTAGCCATTCACTCTTCTTTCTTGCTAATAGAACCATACTTTGGCAAAATCAAACATGGAAATCCGATTTCTCTTTGCCTGAGATTGGTCTGGCATGTGACCCTTTCCTGGTCAAACAAACATTGGATTGTCAGAAAAGTCACGATGTATATTTTTCCTATGTTTTTCATTGCAAAAACACGTCATGACTTTTCCAACAACCCTATGTAAAGGGGTTTCCACTGAAAGTATCTTAATCTAGTTCAAGGCACTGAGATCACTTAAACCTAAGCTTTGCTCTGTACAAGGGCTGAAACTTTTTTCCCAGTTTACCCTTACTTCTAGAGTGTAGCCCTTCCAAATCTCAAAACCACAGTATGGTGGTGTGCTATTAGAGCGCCCCATCCTTGACAGGCCCTGGACTCCAAATTGAGCTCCTACAGTTCCATGAGGCTATAAAAAGCTCAGTTCAGGTAGCTCAGAGAGCTGCACTTCTCTGAGGTCCCTTCTTCTCTGGAATAGTAACATTGTAATTCTTCAATTTTTAAATGGTTAGCTGTTCTAGTTCTCAAGGAAAGATTGACCTTTATGTTATAGCCCAGCAGAAGCAGAAGTCAATTTTTAATATTCTTGAAGACTATGTAAAGACATGCTTATAATATTTTTAGATTCAAAGATGTCTGATAAGTGAGCTAATATCAAATTGAAAGCTGAACAGTAGTAGTTTCTGGGCAGGAAAAAGCAAGAAAAGATAATGGAAGGAAAGAAGAAAGAAAAGCAAACAAAAGGATGGAAAGAAAAAGAGAAAGACCTCATGGTGTAAGTGTTCTATAACTCTATTTTATAATGAGGACTGACATTAAAAGTGATTTGCTCAAAATTCATGCAGATCATAGATACTGGAGTCAGTTTTGAACTTGGGAATCTCTAACTCCAGCCTGTATTTGTGTCTTTTCTTAACATGCCTATTTGGCTGTATACCTTCAACCTCTAATTCTAGAACCCTGTGAACCAATCTGAGCTCTTTGATCCAAATGAAAACCTTGGTTATTGAACTTGACCTTTTAATCTCTCTCTACTTTCCTTTGACTATACAGAACCTCCTTGTCCCATCAATAGTGACCAATCCATGCTTACTAATCTCATCGCTGATCCTTATACTCTCTTCCTGGATTATTCTCTCCCTACAGTGGGAAGGAATATGAGGAATTCATAGGACGATAAGAAGGCAGCCCTGGAGATCACTAGTAAAATGAACAATCTCTCTCTCTCTCTCTCCCTCTCTCTCTCTCTCTCTCTCTCTCTCCCCCCCCCTCTCTCCTACCTCCTTCCCTTCCCTCCCTCTCTTCTTAACAAATATTGGCTCAACAAATGCTGTGCATTAACGGCGTTACTAAGAACTGGGTATACAATGGTAGACAAAATGGTGGAATTCCTATTCATCTAAACCATACAGGTGAGTGGACATAGGTTAAGGCTGTGTTTCCAAGTTTGTTGCCCTTGGGCAAGGGTGCAGATGCGTAGAAGACCAATAAAGAAGAGGAAGGGCTTAAGCCACAGATGAGGCATTCTGCGGGTGCTGAAGCCAACCTACAGTCAGTTCTCAGATGTCCTAGACATGCAGAAAAAAAGACTTTTGGCAATTGCTCCATGACCCCTCATTACCTTTGAGTAACAATGGCACTTTGGGTTGAATTGACCTAGTTCCTGAGACCCCATTCCACCAGAACCTTCCAGCTCTCCACCTCCCTTGGCCACAATCCAAATTTCATGGAGACATGACAGCTGAGCTGATGCCCTGCCAGGGAGAGGAATTCGCCCTTCACTGTGCCTGGCAGTAGAGAGTCAGAACATTTGACCCAAGGAAGACATCCATCCAAGTCTTTAAAAATGTATGCACTATTTTTTTTTAAATTCTGAAAACAAGTTAGAGCCAAACTGATCAGATGTCTAACTGAGGATTGTGTGTCTTCAAATGCGTGGATGGAACCAATTGCAACAGTATCTTCCCCTGGCCTTCCATCCCCCTGAGTTTCCATTCTGACACTGAGGGTACCCTTGAATGCAAGTTATTTGCAGTTATATATAATTAGTCTGGTGGACTCTTAGGGCCAAGGTGCTTCCATTTGTTTTTAAGAAGAAGCTCTGACCTCTGGTCATTTTTTTTTCTTTCATTAACTCACAATGGAGCCACGTGCAATATAATTACATCTCATAGTAACAATTCTGATGTGAGAGTAACTTCATCACACCTGATACTATCTTTGATATAGAACCATCCATGTTTTAAAATGAAACATAGATTTATCCCTTTAATGCAGGCAAGACCTCCATTGCTAGAAGGGAAATTTCAGGGGAAGGAGAATATGAATTTGTGGGAGAGCTCTTTCCTGGAAGAAGAACAAGAGTCTAGAAATAAATGTGGGTGGGAAGGAGGGTGAGGCAAGCAAGGCTTGCGAAGTAGAGAGGCTATAAGCTTCCTCAAACTTTGAGCTGAAATTCCATCTTTTACAACCTTTGTCCATTTGTGGTAGGTACCCCCTCTGGAATAATGCTGAACAGGTTTCTTTCCCTGTAACAACCTTTCAATTAATTGAACACAAAGCTCATGCACTCTTATCCTCTTCTTGTGTTTTCTATTCCTCAGGTTGAACACTTTCCATTCTTTTAACTATTTCTGATATGGCATTTTGGCAGGAGGAAACAGGGATGGAAAAAAAAAACTACATGAATAAGTACGCAGTGTACACTTCAGTAAATGGCAGCTCTCTCTCTGACCTGTAAGCCAACATTCTGACACCGGATCAGAGTACACACTCGGAGTGGCATGTCAGCAGGCGGCATTCCAAGCCCTCTCCCTGCAAGGGGAAGCAAGAAAAACTGGCCAACATATTTTTGCCCGTATTAATTAAGAAATGTTTTCCCTTCATTGATCCTCACATGGAACTGACAGTTTTTTGGTCACCCGTTAGAATTATTAAAAGTTTTGTGTTTGAAGTCCCTAATGAATCTTTCTTTGAGATGCATTTGGAATGATTTGAGCACCTCAAACTTAACTCTGCAAATGTGCTTTAGAGCTCCATGGTCTTTTTATTTATTTCTTTACTTCCTGAAATGAAAACAAACAATTACTCTTAACAAATGTCTTTAATATCTGAAACTATGGAACCAGGACAAAACCAGCCCATCAAAATGGGCTCCAAATCAGGTGCAGGTTCATAGTTTTTCATTGCATTTCTGGGATAAAGCGCAGAGCATAAGTCCCAGAATTCTTCAGCCCCTACTAGCTGTAACTATAATGGCACACTTGCACCTGTCTCCTCTGACTTGTGTAGTGTGAGACAAACCAGATGAAGACAAGGAATAGATCAACTGTATGTGCCCACTATTAGGTATTAAATTTGGGGATTAAATTAGGGATAACATTTGTAATTAATCTTGTAATCTTAGAGCTGTACTTCTGTGCCCATGAAAGGTGAGATTAATACATCTGCTAATAGTACAACAGCAAAAATAGTCATATGCTCCGGATTGTATGAAAGTGGTTTTATGGTTTCACTGTTCATCATGATGATGGTGCCTACTTTAAGATAGATTTCTTAAATCATGTCGAAAATTACCTTCTAAGTTTTCCACAAAATGTGAATTGTTAACATTTTCAAATGTCTTTTTTTTAATTTTATTGAATTTTAAATATTGTGAGTTAAGTACTATTTTATCATTGGAATTATTTATATATTAATTAATCAAGTGGGCCAGTGGAGTCTGGGATGTTGGTGGTGACAGTGGCATACATTTTGAATCTACCCGAATCTCACATGAAGACAGTGAGGCCACATAACAAAAACATAATCCCCTGATAATCATATATAACCAAGCCGGGTAGCCAGGTAGCCCCCATGAAACACAAAATAAAAATGGATTGGTCAAAACACAGACAGCTGCAAAACGGGTATCAACATTAGTGTTAGAAGAAACGGAGGACAGAAATAGAACATCTGACAAACTAGAGCTGAGAACCCAAAAATATCAAACAGGGACTCTCTGTAAAGTACAGTGAGCAATGGGTTTTGCGAACTCCTATCGTGGCTGCATACAAAAGGTATGAAGGTAATGTCTTCAGTTAAGGTCTGAAGAATTCTGGGCATTATGAATTCTCAAAACTAGCTACGCTCCCTTTGAAGACAAATGCCCACAGTAATGAACAGCTTCTGGGACAGAAGCCTCATTGAGCAGAACAGAGACAATTAAGATAAAGAAAGTGCAAGTTTCAGATAAAAGGAGAGGAGGTGAATAGGGCCAGGGGATAGATACTAGAAATCAAGCTGACATATTTTGTAACAACAGAAGTGGAGCTCCATGAAGTTAGAAAAGCTATCATGAACCACGGCTCTCTCTAAAAGCTCAAGGAAACTAATTTCACATAAAAATGGGCAAGCATTAAGAAAAGCATAAGAGACTGACTCCCTATAGACAAAAAATAGACCAAAAAGACACAAGAAAGAACATGCCCACAACAAAGAAAAATTATTCCTAAATGAGCTAAAAGATATTAAGAGTATGATACATGGATATATCACAACTAGGGGGGAAAAATTAGGTGAAAGAACTCAGGAAAGAATTATAAACAAAAGACAAAAATCACTTTGGAATTAGAGACTAAAATAGAAAGCACACAATTGTAAATAAACACAGCAGATAATGGTTGAAGGTAAATAGAGAAAGAGATAAAATTTTTAAATCAAAAATAAATTAAAAAGACAAAATAATTTAAGGAACAGTAACAAATATGGAATACAGGCAAAGAAGATTCAACAAATGTATAATAGCAGTCCCCAAAGGGGGAAAACTACATATTGAAAAGGCACTGCACAGACCAGAGAAAACTGACTCAGAACAGCCAACACTGAAACATATTCTAGTAAAATCGCCGGGCTTACAAGGAATATAAACAATCCTTTTGGCATCTAGGCAAAAAATACAAAAGACATAACAAAAATAATATTAGACTGCCAATAGACTTTTCAGCAGCAATGTTTTATGCCAAAACAAAGGTATGGGCTAACATATGAGATACCGAAGGGAAAAAATAAATGAACTAAGGATTTTTGTATTAAGCCAAACTAATTGTCACATTTAAAAGCTGTAGACAGGGCCGGCCGAGTGGCGCGATGGTTAAGAACTGGCTTGGGACCGCCAGAGGGCCCCGGTTCGGATCCCACATATGAGGGCCACTGACACTGCCCTCCACAGCTAAGATGCTGAACAACAGCTCAACCTGGAGCTGGGCTGCCGTGAGTCCCCGAGGACGGTGTAGGCTGCAGCCCCTGTGGCAGTGGGTTGCCATGGGCTACCGTATGTAGCCAGCAGCCAGCGTGAGCGGCCAGCAGCCGCAGTGAGCGGCCATCCAGAAGCCGGCGACTGATCTGCCTTGCCCGGGAAGAGCGGAATGATGATGCCAGCTTGGGCCAGTGAAGCAACATCCTCCACAACTAGACTGAAGAACAAAACGACAGCAACTTGTCTGTTCCCCTTCCCCCAATTCCCCAGCACTGTTCCCATCCCCCCAATTCCCCCAATTCCCCAATAAAAATCTTAAAAAAAAAAAGCTGTAGACAAAGTGCTATCACATTAAGAACTCAGGTAATGCTGTTTCCATGCACTGTTTCTGAGAACTCTACTAGAAAACAAACTTTAGACAAGTGAAATTATTATAAAGACATTGAAATAGGGATTGATGGTGAGCCTTATATAGTTACACTTACAACTAAATTTTTTTTAAAGTTAAAGGGCATATTACATAATGGTTACAAACATATGTAGATAAAGTACCACTATTTTCAAATATAAAGAATGAGTAAACATAAAAAAATTATTTAATGTTTGCAGTACTCATAGTGGTGGAATAGTTTTGAAATTGTTGTTCTGAGACGGTTGTATCATGTTGAATGAAGTACGTAAGTAATTGTGGGGTAGTGTAATTCTATTAACCCTCTCTTCTTGAGAACTAGAATTACTGATGTGGAATAAATGACATATGAAAGTAACCTGGAGAAGTCAAGCCAAACTTGTAATCCTAAATGTGAATTGTGATGAACAGTATAAACTCATGAAGCATTTTAACTTATAAAGTTAAAAGGCCAATTTTTAATTTCATAAAAAGCATCCAAAATGTTACTGTATAATAGTTCTGTCAACTTAAGAGACCTAGAAATTAACTGAACCAAAATAATTTTTCTCAGACATATGCTATGCCTTTTCAATATATAGTATTATTTTTATATTTTACATTTTACTGTAAAATATATTGTAATTTTAATTTTTAGGAAAGTTTTTCTCGATTATTGTTGTTCTTTTTGTTCTGATTCTTTGTCTTTCTTCTTCAGAGGCTGCTATTATACATTTGCTGAATCTTCAGTGCCTGAATTCAGTGTTTGTTACTGTTCCATAAGTTTACACACAAACAGTTATGTTGTCTACAAATAATGACAGCTTTAATTCTTCCTTTTCAATCCCTATCTCACTTTACCACACAGGATAGGAGCTACATTACCTACGTTAAATAAAAGCATGAAAGCAGCCTAATTGTCATTGTCTTAATCTTAAGTGGAAATTTTTAAATATAGTATTATTAAATATGATGTTTGCTCTACATTTTTAGTGAGTCAATAATTTTTAAGCCATATTTTCATTGAGCAATATCAATTTAATTTTTGCTATAAAAGATGAGGAAATTCACACTGTACTTTCTGCCACCTGATTTTTCCAACCTCATATTTTTGTTGTTCTGAGGCTGTTGTATCATGTGGAATACAGTACATGAGTAATTATTTATTTATTATATATTTATTTATTCATTAGTCTTTGGATGATGCCAAAGTTTATTACATTAAATTGTGTGCCATAACCCTAATCATTAAAATTGTTTTGTTTTAGTTCTAAGTTTAAATTCATTACTCATTATCCTTTATTTCATTCCCAATTCTTGATCTTTTGTTGTCAATTCATATTTATCCTATCATTGCCTTGATTTTATCACTGATCTTTTTCCCAAAAGATACTGATGAGTGCTCTGTACCTTGAGTTGTTTAATGTTTGAAAATATACATATGTTGTTCTTATACATTAATTATTGTTACATTCTTGAGTTTAGTAATTTGTCAGTAAATGCTTAACTGGCTCTGTATAAGAATGAAAGGCCTGATTTTAACATCTGCTTATTTTCCTGACAAAAATAATTCCATCGTGGCTAATTTCAAGCTGTCAACATGATATCCTTGAATGCAGGCTTGGGAAGAGCAGTTCAGGATCACACTATTATATTACATTATACACTATCTGTACTATATAGAAAGAATAGATATAAATAACCTCAAGATTACAGATAACAGTAAAATGTAGCAAAATAATTAGGAATTAATGAGTTTTCTGTTTTTAAACAACAATTTATTTAATTATAAGTTTTTATAATTTAATTACAAAATGTTTAACAACTGGATGGTAATATTTCTAAAATTGTGACCATCAGCTCTCGGAAGTACAAGCTGTGTCGAATACACAGGTCGTAACTTATTTAATTTAGAACTCTGTTGACAATGTTCTTCAGTTTCCCATGTTAATATTACCGTGGAACTATCTGAAGATGACTTTTTGCTACGTGACAACTAACCTGATGCACTTTGTCCCACTTCCTAAGCGTAGAGAAATTCTGGATAAAGTAGCAAAAATTAAATAAATCAAAATAAGACAAGACGGAACTCCATGTGCAAGAAAGAAAAAAGGAAACCAATGTCAGAGCAATAATCTGAAGATGATTCAGTGACAACATTCAGGTATTAGAGGAGGCATAGAGCCTAGGAGCTGGACGCTGAGACTCTACTGCCCACACAGAGACAATGCAATGTGGAGCAGCTGGGAGTCAAATCCCATCTTGTCCTCGTAGACTACAAAAGCTCTGTACTTCAGCCCAGAACAAAATTCTAGGGCCCTGGATCAAGAGAAAGCAAAGCCACTGGCCAAAAGGAAAATCTCCACACTCATACCAGGAGTAAACACGTGGTCCAACTTTAAACTAGATGAATGGTACATTAACAGTAAGCCCAGAAATTAACTTAAAATCTGGTCCATGATCATTAAAACCTCTGAGCTTTCTACTGAAGATCCTCATCACAAACAATCTTAAAAACCATATGGTAGCAACAGTTTTACAGGACAGATAGGCAAAACTTTCACAGAATCCTTAATCCTTTCTGAAGACGAACTCAATGTCAGTAAGGACAAAACATAAGGAAAAGGTCCATGAAATCCAAAGACCCAGATGGCTCACACAAATGCTATTAGACTGCAACCCAAGAACTAGAAGTAATAGAATAATGTGGACGTATTTAAATACCAAAGATGAATAAAAGCATTAGATATAATTTTAAAATAACAGATCCCTGTGGAAAAGAACAGGTGAATTTGAAAGCAAACCAAATGGAATTTCTGGAAGTAAAAAAATAATGTATTAAAGGGTTAAAAAAATGAATAAATGGATTGAAGAGGAGATTAGATGCAGTTAGAGAGAGACCTGATAAGGTGGAATGTGGAAAATTGAAATCATTTCAGAAACACATAGGATGTTTACAAAATATTTTACATCAAACACCAAAATAACCAGTACCATAAATTTACTTTCCCTGATAACAATATAACTCAGTGAGAAATAAATGATAAAATGACAGTTAACACAATCCATATGTGTCTGTAAAAAATTTAAAAGGTCTAAATAAAAGAGTCAAAGAAGAAATAAAACTAGAAATCATGAAATAGACCTGAATGATAATGAAACTTGCACAAATGAAATATGTGAAAAGTAGCTGAAATGGTGTTGAAGGAAAGGGAAGAAAATAGAAAACTAAAGAAAAATAATAAAGCTCATAGGAGAAATTAATGAAATAGAAAAATCAAGCAAGGTCAACAGAACTGAAGTCTAATTTTTCTGAATGATCCATTAAATAGGTAAATATCTGTCAAGACTAAGGAAGCACAATAAATATTAAGGCACAAATGAACATGTTAATAAGCAAAAGAACCATTAACACATATAGGGAAGACATTTTAAAAGAACACTGTGAGCAATTTTACCCCAATAATCTTGAAAATTTATATAAAATGGATTTCTTTTCAAATATAATGAAAAGAAATACAAATTTCAGTTGATTTTAGAAATGACTATACTTTAAAGAATAGCTAATTCATATATTACATAACTGTTCCAGTCCTAAAAAAAAATTTTTTTCAAAAAAAAAAAGTAGGAAATACTCCTTAAAAAAATGTATAGGACAGATAACTTCAAAACCAAAAATGGACAAGTGAAACATAAGAAGTAACAAAAATGATGATATTAATAAGAATAAGAACTTGAAGTTATTACAGGCTTTATAAAAGGGATTTACATGTATAAATTATCCCCATCACAAACCTGTGAGGTAAGGAACATTGTTGTCCCATGTTATAGATGAGGAAACTGGCTAAGAAATTGTGGCTAGCCTACCCAAGGTTACACAGACAGAACATGCAAACCCAAAAGTGAACCCAGACAGTCTGGTTTCGGATCCTCTGCCCTTAACCACAGACTCCAAATTTTTAAGTACAATATGAACCATAAAAAGCAGCAATGTATTTTTAGTAAAAAAAATAATCGTGTAGGGTTGGGGAAGATGTCCAGAGCACTTCTTAGTCCCCGACTCACATGCCTGTAAATGCGATCTCCAGTCCATTGTCCAAAACACTTTATAAACGGGCAAATATATCTTCCTTCCCCAGCAACTGTGCAGTCTCAGATTTGCTCTGTTTCTATCACTTTCAGGTCTAGCTTTATAGGCCTAATATTTGATGACCATGTCACCCCCTTCCCACTCACCCACCCTGTTTAAAACCATCCAGTGATGTTCTATGGTTTTTGCATAATGAGCAAATTTCTGATCATGGCCTGCAAAGTCTATTCACAGCTCACCTCTCCAGCATCATCAAGGGTCAAATCCCTCCTTCCTGTGCTTCAGCCACACTGGCCTTCCTTCCTGTCTAGAACTTGACCCCAGGTGTTCATTTATTCTGTTCCTTTGCCTAGAACTCCCCATCCCGAGCTTTACCTAGTTTTCTCCCAGTGTTTTAGATATCACTTCATCATATCTCAAGATAAATTATCCCTGAGCTCCCCACCTCCCAAAACTAGGTCAGATTTCCTTATTTAATCTTGCATAGTACTCTGTACCTCTCCTTGGGAGCGCTATGTATGTCTGAATATTCATACATACTTGTGGGATAATTTCAATAATATTTCTATTCCCCACTAGAACACAGGCTGCACGAGGGACACGTGTATTTTCTTTTCTAGCATTGATTACTTGGTGTCTAACCTCAGTGTTTTTAATTTATTGGCATAATTAATGAATCACCAGAAGAGAAGACAGAAGGAAGAGATGGTAGATTATTTGGGGGGGAAAAATGGCTGCAATTATTCTCCCTGTATCCATGCCCCTTGCAATATGATTTTGCCACTCCTCCCATGAAGAAGTAGCATGTACTTCCAAACCCTTTGACTCCAAGTTGGCTTTGTAACTCTTTTTTTTTCTCAATTGAATTCAGAAGGAGAAAGGATGAATCAGTTCTGTACCTTTGCTTCAGACTCCTGATTTCTCTTTTGGACCCCTATGATTGCCGTGTGCACAAGACAAGGCTGAGGATGAGAGACCATAGAAAAAGACCCAAGTCATCCCGTTCATCCCAGTCAAGGTCACCCTGGCCCAGCCAGGCCCCTGCCTACCTGTCAGCTGCCAGCTGACGCAAGAGCAAGGTCTAGCTGGTGTCCACTGAGATCAGAGCTGTCCAGCTAATCCTTACTCTCAAGAGCAACAAGAAAGTTTGCTGTTTTAAGCCACCAAGTTTTGGGGTGGAGGGAGGATGAAGAAAAGTTAAGGAGAAGACAGGGAAGAGAATAAAACATGAAGCCCTATCACATGTAAGTGGACAAAGATTCATTGCTTAGCTCCAGAAAAAAAAAAAAGAACCCAACAAAGAAGTAATATGAAAAAAGGTCTAGGTTTATATTAAGGCTAGACTTGTTGAAGAGCTGAGTTTTCCAAAAAGAGGAATGAAGTCTCTGTCATGGACCATCTGATGTTCTGGGGGAGAAAAAAAATAAAATAAAATAAGACATAGGACATTGGAGCTAGAGCTTCAAATCCCAGCTGATTTTATTAGTTCTATGTACATAGATAATTTTCCTCTCTAAATGTACAATGGAGCCAACAGTCACCACTTCATCTACTTTGGGAGGATGTGGTGATATTGCCAAATTTGCTGGGGGATGACAGGATTAGCAAACGCTCTCCATTTCATTCGCTCCGTGCCAGGCAGTGTTCTAAGCTCTCACCTCGTCTCATTATTCTCAAAACCAATTTCCAAGGTGAGTGCTGGGAGGATCCCCATTTCACAGATGAGGAAGCCAAGGCGCAGAGAGCTCAGGTAGCTTATACAAAAATCAGAGCCAGTACATGGAGAGGCAGGATGCAAACCCTGAAAATTCTGTCCTGCAGTCCACGCTTTAAAATCCTATGCCCCCTACACAGATGCACCAGTCCTTACGTTCCCAGTGCCCGTCTGGTTACAGGGATGAAACACTGCTCAACTGCCAGGTAGACTCTCCCTGCAAGTTGGAAACCCCCACGTCTGGTGCACATGTGAACCTGGGTTCTCCAATGGTGCTTGGCTGCCGCACCCTGCAGAGGACGCAGCGAATTGGGAAGGCTAGAACTGTCTCCTGCCCGATCTGCTAATTACACTCCTCCAACTGACACTTTTTGGCTGGTTCCAAAAGGATATTATTTTTAGCTTGTGAGGGTTAAAGGGGAAGGGAGGTGTGCCAAATTCAGCCTGTTTGAGAGAGAGAAGAAGAAAGAGGCTCAGAAGGAGGAATTACAGTTACGACTCCATTTAAAAAGAAGATGGGAAAAATTGGGGAGCCTCTGGTCCTGTCTCAAAGGCTGTAGTAAAGACTCTTAACTGTCAAATGCCTTAACGACTGCCACATTTAAATGAGTGGAGTATTTCTCTACTCACACGGTCTCAACGGGCCAGCAACTGCACATAATAGAAGGATCCAGAGTTTATTGATGATGATGATGATGATGATGATGATGATGATGATTTACTGGAATGAAAGGAGAGTGATGCTTTGCAGGCTAGGATAGAAGTAACTTTCAACCTTCCCCACCCCCCTTTCTTTCACAGCTCTCTGGCAGCCCTGCCTTGGCGCATCCTCAGAGGTAATAAATGATGTACTATCATGACCCTGGTTAGGAAGCTGGGAGGTTAATGGGCTGAGCTCTTTTGGATAAAGACCAGGCCAGACCCTGCACCACAGCTCGGCCAGTTGATAACCCTCGAGTCTGCAAAACCACAGGAGCCCATCTGAGGGGTACGGTCTGCAGCTCTGGCTCCCGGGACTCCATCCATCTAAGTCACTTTCACTCTTCCGCCCTGTGCTTCTTTCTTCCGCCAGCCCCTCCCTCTCTGCTTCGGTTCCAGTGATTAAAGATGGAAGATTCCCAAGCCATTTCCCAGCACTTCTGAAAACCGTTGAAGCCTCAGCAGCTCAGCCCTGTTAAGCTGGGGCATAAAACCTTGCAATCCTATGATGCAAACCATGAAACCCTTAAGACTCAATTCACAGGAAAAAAATATATTTTTTTTTGGGTCCTGCTATTCATGTGATTAATAGATGTCCTTGTTTGGTCTGACAGCAAAGACTCCATTGTGTGAAAACCTAACAGTTTTGCTCCTGGACAGAGCAAAGAGAAAAAATACTCCTGATGCTCAGAAGATCATTTTTCTCAGGACTCAATGCATTCCCCTTTTTTAAGAGCATGCTGGTGGAACTTTCAGTCTATGCAGTAGACACATACAATAGAACTGAATTGATCTACTAACATTGAAAGGCAGCTAATGTGTATTGCAAAGGTGGCTGTGAAGTGTACAATATAATTAAGAATGGAGACAGCTATATATGATGTCGGGGGGTAGTAGATTGGGGGGGGGGGGGTAACACTTTGGGAAGGGGGGAAAATTCCAAATTAGACAATTTTTTGTTATCCTGGAAACTAAAAAAAAAATTTTTTTTAATTTAAAAAAAAGAATGGGTAAGATCCAAACCTGGATTTGAATCTCGACTCACCCACTTTACTGCCTAATGAGCTTGGACGAGTCATGTCATCTTCTCAGATGTAGATTCATCCTTAGCAGTTTGTGGTCACGTGAAGGCTGCCATGAGATGATGGTATTAAAGGTCTCGGCACAGGGTCTGTCACAGAATGGGTGGTCGCTCACTATTGGCTGCGGCTGTGAGGTCATCCATGAACACGAGCGACAAGGAGAGGTCTGAGGCATGACCAAAGCCACAGCATCATCTTAGGCACAAAGTAGACACAGCTTTTCAAATCTCAACAAACCAGCTTCTCATACCCAGTGGGCACATAACACAAAGTGATTGTCATCAGTCTAAAGCAATTGTTCATTGTTGATATCTAACTATTCCTGCATTTAGCAACTGCTTATTTAAAACATGCCCATCCCCACTCCCCCAACAGTAAATAATGAATTTCTTTAGGAGACATTTTGTAAAGAGTACAATAAATTGAATTTTAATAATAGTGGGAAGTTGGTTAAAATGCAATAGGTTTTATAATAAATTAAATAATGGCTGTATTGTTCTTTGTCTCTCAAGGGAGTGGGGAAAATGTTTTGACTTGGCCACTCTGAATGGCACTAAATGAAATGTTTAGCTGTTCTCAAGCTGGGGTAATTTTAACCCCCCACAGGACATTTGACAGTGTTGGGAGACATTTCTCATTGTCACAACTGGCCTCTAGTGGATAGAGTCCAGGGACGCTGCTAACCATCCTGCAATGCACAGGACAGCCCCTTACAACAAAGAAGTATCTGACCCCCAAATGTCATGAGAGCCGAGGTTCAGAAACCCCAGTGTATAGAAATCCGTGGCTCTGTGGGGAGGGGTGTTACATGGCTTCGTATTGTGTGAGGAAATTTAGCAGGCATTTAGAACAGTGGCACTGAATTGCAACACATTTCACCTAATAAATCATAGGGGAATCATTTGTAAATGTTGTAACTCTTGACTAGTTTCATTATTTGCACTAATATATATATATATATATTTTCCAAATATGAAATGCAGTGGTCTTCTGGATTATCACTGTTTCAAAGATTACTTGAGTCAGTTGTTCTGATTTTGTCTTTTAAGGAAGGAGTGAACATCAAAGGTTGAGCTGATGATGTCTTCATCACTCATGGTGAAACTTGTTCCCACAAACCCCTTCTCCTGACCGCCTTACCCCCCCAAAAAAAAGAAAAGCAAAACAACGAATTGCTAAGATTTTTACATACCTTAACTTCAGTTTCAAGATTTTCCTTCTCTAAATTCACCATAAGCATGGTTTCTAATCCAAGGATAAGATTTCTCCAATGGCTGCCAAGGTGGAAATCAAAACATTCAAAAGTCTAAGGAACAAGGTATAGGTCCCATTTATTGTTTAGTTTTCTTTACCTTTCATGCCCACAGACCATGGCTTCGCCCATCTGAGAAAGTCATTAGTGAGAGAAGAGGCTATGTAAGCAATGCCTTGAAAATGGGGCATGTTTGCTGTTTTTGGATACTATCAGCCTTGAAGAGATCAAATTCAGTAGAGGGCAAAGCTACAAAAGTAAAATCGTATGATCCTTTGATTTCAGAGGCCCTTGGTTAGAATGAGGCAGTGTCCCAGCCAGTCCCATGATCCCCTCGTCATCCCATGGGTCAACCAAAGCCATACGTGGCCCTGGGAGGCCCAGCGAGGGCCTGAGTTCCATAGGGGTCAGGCAGATCAGTGTCAATATCTTCATCCAGAACAGAGGACAAAGCACTGGCGTTTATTAAATGTGGTTTATGAGCCAGGAACTGGGCAAGGTGCTTTAAAGACGTGAGTTCCTCCAGAGGAATTTCAGAAGCCACAACTAGGTTAACATTAAAAAAAAAATTATTTGGGTGGATTCTTGTTTGAATGAACATAAACCCAAATCTGGATTAATAAATATATATATTTTTAAATGTCGATGCAGTCATGGAGTCGCCGCCGTCTTATTTACATCATATCCTCTGTTGGTTTCCTCCTCCTCAGGGCTGTGATTCCCTCTGAGTCGGGGCCTCCTGATGGCCAGCAATTTCTCTGTGTTTCTTTATCTGCAGACCTTAAAAGAATGCCTGACTTATAGCAGGTCCTCATAGATTCCCGCTGAATTATTGTATGCCCGTCCATACATGAGTGGATGTTTCACATGATGCCTGGCACACAGCATGAACTCCAGTACATAATATATTTAGATTGAATTTATCCATGACAGACTAGGACTAACAACAGCTATACCAGAGAGTAGATGCCAAAATGTAAGTGGCCTAACATCAGAGACAGTGGCTAGGATGGTCGTTGGTGAATAGTGGGGACTCAGCTAATGTTTGCTCGTGTGGCATCAGCACCGGGAAGGGCCTCTTACAATGCAGGAGCTATGTGTTTGCACAGGGATCCACCCAAGTTCTGCTGGCGCTGTGTCTGCTCTCAAAAATGTTCTGGGATGCAGCACGATGTCGGCTGTGGAGCCCTGCACTTCTCCTGAGCTAATGTACAGTCCTTAAATGTGACAGGTCAGTACCTTCTGCTGACACCTGCAAGATTGCAGATTATTGAGACTTCTTAATGAATGGATGCAAAGTAAACTACCTATCACTGTGAGGGTGGATCGCTAAGGACAAAAGAGCAATATTCAATAAACTTTAAAAAGAGAGCCGCAATTTAAAAATGGGTAGAAAAGCTTAGGTATGACTTCCCAACCCTCCACGAGTAGATTCACGTCATCTGGGCGTTGCTTCAGGAGAGTCCCCAAATTGCACAGTCCCCGAAGTGTACCACACGTGGTCTCCTCTTCTTACCTTCTAGGCTGCCTTTCTTTTCTGTTGAGCATTTCCCATGTGACTGTCTTATTTGCTGGGGCAAGGCACCAGGGAAAAGCCTGGGGGACATAAACATTACTTACCAGCACAGTGTGACAATGACCATGATAATAAAATTCACAATCATAGCGAGCATGTACTGAGTGAGGTCCTTCCATGTGCCAGGCACTGTCACAGGGATGCACAGCTTGGAATAGCCCTTTGCACTGGGGATCCTGGGATCGAGGTCCAATCCCTACTTGATTGGTGGTTCTTTCTAAGGTCGGAAGTTACATCTCTTTACATCCATAAGGACCTGGAAGAGACATGAAGCACTAGCAACGTAGCAAGCATTTTGCTAAGTGCATTTCCCTAGGCAACTTGCTTCCAATAAGCTCCTTGAAGCATAACTGTGTGGCAAGACAGCGAGAACAAGACCATCCAAACTTCATGATTAGAACAACACACAAATGCATTGATCATGGTGGTCCACTCAGGAAATATTTATTGAGCATTTACTATGTGTCAGACACCGTTCTAGGCCCCAGATCTATTCAAAGAATAAAGTATAAGAAGGTCGTGCCCTCAGGGCACTGCCATCTCAGTGGAAGAAGACAGGGAAGGAAAGAGAGAGAGAGAGTATATGAATGAGATTATTTCAGATAATAATAAATCCTGAAAAGGAAAGAAAATAGGGCCATGTGACAGAAAGTGCAGAGGGTCACAGAGAGTGAGGCAGAGCCAACTGAGAAGAGACAGTCAGAGGAAGCCCCACGAGGGAGATAATTATGACAGCTGAAGGAGGCAGTCATGCCAAGATCAGATGAAAGACCATTCTGGAGAGGCCCGGGGGGGGGCCAGAGGCAGGAAGGAGGTTTGGTGTTTGAGAAGCCGAAAGAAGCAGCGTGGTTAAAACATGGTGAGTAAGGGGACAGTGGCAGAGAATAAGGACAGAGAGGTGAGCAGGGCCCGATCACACAGGGCCTGGAGGGCCACACTAAGGAGCCTACAAAAGTCAGCACAAGGTCTTAATAGACTGTGACATGGCTTATTTACATTTCAGAGAGATCACCTGGGATGCCACGAGCCTGCTGTCCTAAACAGTCAAGCAAAAGTTACTCTTCGTCATTCTAAGGGCCATCTTTTATTCATTTACCCCAAAAGCAGTAATTGTGCATCTTCTATGGCCAGGCACTTGGCCCAACTCTGAGGCTCCCATGGGAAAAAAAAAAAATCCGAAATCCTCAGCCTCCTATAGATAAGAGTCTTGCGGGATTTACAATTCCACCAGCGAGTAACCTGTTACAGCATCATGGGTGTCTCCAATAAGGAGGTTCAAGGGCTATGAAAGATGGAGCCAGAGCAAAAAAAAAGGATTGACTTCCCAATTGCAACAATGGTTATCAGAACTCACCCATGTTCACAGAGGGAGTGGAGCAAAAAGTGTTTGTGACAAGGACATGTCATTTCCAATGCCCAGAGGAGAGAGCAGGCATCTTGCTGGGGACAAGGACAGCAGTCCAGCAGGGCAGGAGCAGAGCTTAGGAGCATCCAGGGAGAGGCCCACAGCTTGAGGACACAGTGAGCCAGGAGCTGGGTTTACACTGAATGCAGTCATCTGTAAGGAAGGGCCCCAGCAGATCCTGATTCAACAGAACCAGAAAGCAGCGTGTAGGAGAGAATTCAGGTGCGTGAGAACAAAACATCAAAAGGCTCCTCTGGCTGAATGGTTACTTTAGCATTCATTCAAGGTGCTCTTCCTCCAAGCATAGCCTCCGCCGACATTCCAGCCCTTTCCTCCAGGCCCTCTGGCTCCCCGGCCAGGCCCGTGGAGAGAGGCACCCCTCCCGAGCTAGCTAGCTTGGAGGAGCCACTCCCCACTCCCGGACACCTGTGGTAGTCGCCTCCACAAGGCTAAATTGTGATGGCTTTATGTCAAATGCCCAGATGGAGAAGGAGAACCTGAGATTGATGCTTCTGCTCCCAGGCTGCAGGAGAGCTGTTTGCACAACTCAATGGGCCATGCCCCATCAGCCCTTCCAAGCAACGAGGCAGTGCCCTGCACTGCCAGCGAGGCGCGATGGGGGCTGTGACAGCCAAACAGACGAACAAGCAGCAGGCTCTATCCCTCAGAGGAGACAGAGCTAGGATTATTGAGAATGAATATTTCAAAGGATAACAAGAGCATATGCTCTTTGCAAGTGCGTGGGACTTTCTGCTGTTGGTGAAACAGCATGGTAGACAGGCTCATGAGAACAGCTTTGGAGTCATTCAGCCTGAGTTCCAATCCTGGTTCTGCCACTCCTAGCTCACTGATCCTGGGCAAGGTGCTTAACCTCCCTACCTCTCAGTTCTCTCCTCAGTAAGTTGAAGCCAGACATAGTGCCTAGTACGAGGCTGTTATAAGGACTCGGGAAATAATAAACAAAAGGCTCATAAACCAGTGCACAGCATACAGTGAGTGCTCATTTAGCGGTCATTATTCCCTACTCTGTGCCATGCACTGGGGATTAAGAGATGGATGAACATAGTCTTTAAGAACTGCACAGCCTAGCCAGGGAGAAAGAGATGTCATTTATTGATCACCTATGATGTGCCAAGTATTTTGCACATATTAGCCATAAGGTCATCGAAAACACACCTGTTTATTTTTGACTGTCTGATATCAAGGTGGGAGTATTTCTGCTAAACATAATCGAGTGACACAAATTCTATACTAAAGATATACAAGTCATGATGCATGTACAAAGATCAGTCCACAAGTAATTCTGATTGGAGAGGAGTGAGGCCTGGAAGGGTGCTAAGATTGCAATGGAAAGTAATTTGCTTCTAATTTGATGTGCGTCCTCCTTGAGTTATCCCTTAATAATTTCCCTTAGCTTTTATTCCTGTTCCCTTTCCTCATGCTGTTTCAGGCTAGCTCTTACATTTAGATTTTGTCCAGGACGGGTTCGGTCATCAGAGCCAGTGGAAGCATGAATTCTAACCCCACAGGACAGCCCTGGAGCAGAAAGAGTACAGGCGTGGATTCCAAACCCACATCTTCCAGATGTGTGGCGTTAGCAATTCACTCAACCCCTCCACCCACTCCTTGTCTGTACAGTGGAGAAAGGCCGTATTTATCCTATATGACTGTCCAGAGGATTAAAGGAGAAGCTATCAGTAGAGCATCTAGCGCACCATAGCGCCCCGTCTTCATTGACGTCTTCCTTATGTAAGCCCATGATTGCACTAGATATTCAGCAGGCCCTAACCACACCAGTGATCCCAGAAACATGGGGAATTTCCAGGGAGCTAAGTCACATGACCCCACCCCATCTTGCCGGCTTGGACCAGCAGACTGCACCTGCTTTTGCCAAGCCTGGCTCAGGACCTCTGAGAGGCCAGGAGCAACAAGTCCCAAATGAGAAGAGACAGGCCCATAGGATTCTTCCTATTATAAAGCTGAATTGGAAAACGGATGTGGAACAGAGAGTCAGAAGCAGAAGCAAAGATGAGAGAATGTGAGTCAAAGCCATGAGTTAGAGAAATGCTAGAATTATGAGCAAGGAGGCCAACCAGGAGGTGGGAGAGAACCAAGAAGACTGGGGCGAACAGACTTCAGAGAAAGTGCTGGAGGCCTAATTCCACCACAGCCCCTGCTCTTCCTGAGGCCTGGTTATTCACTGTTGTTCCCTGGGGCCCTTGAGGCCAGCCAGCCACACTCTCAGATGCCCAGATGCCTGGTTCTGTCATCCCCATTCATAGCCTGAGAGCAGTGTTTTCTCAGCCTGGGGCGATTTTGCTCCCAGGAGACATTAGGCAGCGTCTGGAAACAGTTTGGGTGCGCATAACAAGGGTGGAGAGAATGCTGCTGGCATCAAACGATTAGAGGCCAGGGATGTCGCTAAACTTCCCACAAGGCACAGGACGGCCCCCCATAACAAAGAACAATCCAGGATGTCTGGATGTCCAGGATGTCTGAGAAACCTCACCTTAGAGCCAACTCCACTTGACTTAAAGCAACTGCAGCAACCCTCTGCCTCTTGAAACCTGAAGAATCCATGAAATGCAATGCCTTTTCACTCCTGCCCTATCATGAGTCCTTGAGGACACTATGGGGAGTGATAGATTTGTATCCTCCACCGTTTACTGCTTGGGGCCTGGTGCCGAGCAGTCACTTAACACAGTGGATTCGCCTTGTAATTGAAGTTGGGTTGTAACCTCTGGTTTAAATCACACCACCGACAAAGGCACCCTTGGAAATCACTCAAATTTCTCCTCTGCAATGGACACAGCTTGGAGTATAGACAAAGGGTGTGGCTTGGGTGGGTTTTCCTGTGTAAAACTTTGAGGTTTAAAATACGGGGCGCATAGTTCAGCATATGGAGAGGGTTTCACATGACGAGTTGTACAAGGAATCTTGGGGCCCTTTGATGCAGGAGGCACCGCATAGAGAGATCAGGGGGATTGCTACATGGGCTACTGTTTCTCTCATTTCCACACACATAAGCTGGGGACAAGAACAACACACACTGCACAAGGGGTTGTCTCGAGGAAGCGACCCGGGTGCAAGAGGATGTTTTGAATTCTTTCAAGCTGGCGTTGCCATTTCTATCTGCTCAGAGGAACTGTAATATCTCTCCCCACTGGAGTTTCTCAGGCCCAATGTGATCTTACGAACTGTTTTCCCCACAGCACAGAGACGTCACTTCAGCACCCCTAGTCCAGAGAATCTTTACAGCTCTTCAGAAAGACTCTGGGAAGGTTAGCGGTGGCACCATTTCTCACATCCCAAAGGAAGGGACTCTTGGATTATTGGAAAAAGAAAATCTTTTGTGAGCCCTGTGTGTCTGTGGGATACTCTCCACAAAAATGAGGCAGGTTCACAAATTCAAAGAAGGAAGGCAGAGGGGATGAGCTCCAACAGGAATCCATCTGAGAGCAAGACTGAGGGTGATAACTCAGGAGGGATTTTCTTGCACTGAGGTGTGAAGATCAGGAACCAGACAGAAGCAAAACTTTTCAACAAAACAATAACAATGAAAATGATGATAAAATTATCTTTACTTGTCATTTATTCAGTGCCCATAGATTTCAGGAACCAGATTAAGTGCTTCACATTTATCCTGCCATTTAATACAAACACTGGGGGGCTGTATTTTTCAGATCCAAGAGGTGTCACCATCAGCCAGTTGTAGAGTTGGGGACACAGAGCCAAGTGTTCCCACAGTAAAATCTGAGGCAGGATCTTTACCCTAAACTCAAGCCTTCGCCTGCCCACAGCCCAGGAAACTCAATGTGAAATCCATGATCGCAGTGTGACTGCTCGGCCATCTCTGCCGAGGAGGAGAACAGATTCTTTCAGCTACAGCTAGATGATCAGGAAGGAATAAAGAACATCATCCAATATCCTGAGGACTCTTGGATGCACAGCACTGGCATCCACATGTGCAGGTGACTGCATTCTTCGACAGCTGTTAAACCCTCATAGCCAAGCTAGCGTATCATGACGTCGCTTTTGTGAATGACATGTAGGACCAGATCAAAGCAGAGACAGCTCGATGGGGAGAAAACGAAAGGAAATTACAGAATAAAACAAACAAACAAAAACATCTATTTTCTAATGTAATACTTTTCCAAAACTAGCCCGAAGGGGTTTTCTTTTTTAAGAGATTTCTATCCTTGGGAGAAATCTCCCTGACTTCTTCTCTGCCTGTTAGAGGAAGGCACATCATGAGAAAGGTAATTTACCCTTCATTTGTAATAAAGTCTTGAATTTTACCTGTGCCTTTCCAGATATAACCTCTGACCCCAAGTTGTCAAGCTGACGGCTCCTAGCTTCCTACGAGCTGACGGTCACGCCACGTGCTTCCGCATTCAGAAAATCAAGCCTTGGGTCAAATTCCATACCTCTGTGCAAATCTATAGAAAATTACCTTTCCAAATAACGTGGGATTAATGTTTTAACTCTTAAATGATGGATACTTCCCATCCGATAGAGAACAAAAATGAGTGTTTTTCAATAATTGCCTGGAATCTTACACGGTTGGGAGGTTCATTCTATTTTATTCTACTCTAGTGTATTCTGTTATTAAAATGATTGTATTTAACATCATCTGTAATATATTAAAGTATACACATTATGATGTATTGTGTTATTAAAATCATATTATAGTAAGTGAAATACTTTATATAGTATTTATAAATATACTCATTGATATAGTCAAAGTGATGTTTTGTCTGTTTTCTAAAGATGGCTAGGCTTTAAGGAAGGGATTGGCAAACTATGATCCACCGGCCAAAGCCAGCCCACCATTTGTTTTTGTAAATAAAGTTTTATTGGAACACAGTCACTCTCATTCCTTTACATATCATCTGTAGCTGCTTTTGCATTACAACAGAGTTAAGCAGTTACAACAAAGACAACAAGGTCCACTAAGCCTAAAATATTTATGAAGTAGCCCTTTACCGAAAGTTTGTCAACCCCTGCCTTAAAATAACATAGGAACTCCACAAATGAAACTCAGTTTCTTCCTCCTTAAATAAAATGTTTTGACTGGGTGATAGCTAAAAAAATAAGATTACTTTCCTGCATTCTAATTATCTGATCAAAGACAAATTTAGGACCTATCGTAACACAGTAGTCCAGTAAAATGTTAGGGCTATGTCCCGAAATATCCTAATATGTTTAATGATGCCATCAGAATCCCTTGACTTCTCTAAAGCTTTTGTAGACAGAATGACATCTTTTAGGTGATAACCATTTTACACTACTTGGGTATATACATTCCTCACACGACTAAACTGTAGGCAGTCAACTCTTTATCCACCTTCAAATGCCCTCACCCACCTCTTCCCACCCATTAGGGCACTAGAGCCATAAATTCTAACACCCTGAGAAGGGTCAGGTGTTTCTATTTGCCACATGTTCATGTCATCAATAAGCTAGGATTGGCGTGATGCTGCACAGGATAGGAACAAGCGCAGCGTGTACAGCATGAATGGATATGTCCACGCCATACCTACACTGACCCACCATTGAGTCTTCCCCATAGGTTGTGCTGCCAGCCTTCCATTGTTTCTCTGTCTTGATGATGGCCTGGGACTCTGGTCCTCCCCAGCCATCATTCCAATGTGTAGCTGTATCTTTGCTATTTGGTATTTGGACTTACCCCCACTGACTCTGGTTTGACCTTGATGATCTTAGTTCTTGGATTGTCCCAAGGAAAGCCGTAGAGCATGGCCTCATCTGACCAGGCCTGTCTCCGTCACCATGGCTCTGGCTCCAGCTGGCATGGGGCTAAGCAGTGTGGAGCCACTGAGAGGCCAGAGAAAATTAAGGGCAGCTAAGCAGAGGCAGGGCCAATAGGACTTAGAAATATGGAGGGCACAGTTGTTCAGTGAACCAAACACAGTCTGCTGAGCTCTGGGCCTCACTCCAGCCTTCACAAAGGCTGGGACAATATGTGTGTAAAAGACACAATCAGGGAAGGTTATTATGGGGAATCTCGGTGGGGGTAAAAACAACAAAACAAATTGAGATGGAATTGTTAGAATCCTAAAAGGCCAGACCAAAGCATTCCTGAAATGAATGGCAAACTTGTGTGGTATGCATTTCATTTTTAAAGTTTTAGGTAAAAAGACAAAAAAAAAAAAAAGCCCACCCCCTTACTTTAATGCTTGAATGCAGAGGTGGCACAGCTCATGAGTAGGAAGATGAACTTTGGAACCAGACTGCCTGGTTCCAAATTCAGGCTCCATCGCTCACCAGGTATATAACTGTGGACAAGCTTACTTGGTTTCTGTGTGCCTCGGCCTCCTCTTCTGTAAAGCAATATCATGATAGCACTGTATCAGATGATCACGCAGAGCACAAACTGTTACTGCTTGTGTTTCCCACATGCTAGACCCTGAGCTAGGTAATCCAATTCACTTCTCACCACGTGTAGGAATAAAAATAGGAACTATTAGTGTCCATGTTTTACAGATGTAGAAACAGAGGCTGGAAAAGTTTAAGTAACTTGTCAAAGATCAAAGAGTGAGGAAATGGTAGAATCTAGAAGCAAACTCAAATCTGTCTAATTCCCAAACTGGGCTTTTTAAACATTCTGCTAACCTGGTTTAAAAAAAAAAAAAGTGTTTGGATCCAAAGCTATTCTTTTCTTTTAACTCATTAGGTCCTACCGCGCCTTGTTCCTGGAAATCACCATCTGTGGCCTGAGATATAAATGCAGATGGTGGAGGTAAGGGCTGGGGCTGGTTTGTATTCAGTCTACATCTTTCTCTTGAAAAAAAAAATCAACCACATGCAACAAACAAGCAAATCTGGGAAGTCGTGGAGATTTCTTTTTTGATTTTTAGATTTTTAATGAGGCACTTATCATTATGTATGTTTTGCTAATCTAGAGTATTTACCCTGTTCATTTGCTGCTTCTCCTATTTTATCTTCTCACTCCCTTAGCAACTTCTAGCAATGCATCTTTGCAGAATACCACCTATTATTCAATGGATGTTTCACAAAGAAGAAAATCTACACAATTCTTGTTAGCTCCAGGGAAATCTAAGAACACACAAAAACCAAACTATCAAGTATCTATCTATCTGTCTATCTATCTATATCTGGAGGGGGGAGAAGGGAGAGAGAGAGAGAGAGAGAGAGAGATGGGGAGGAAACAAGGTAGAAAAGCGAAGTGCCAAGTTCAGATGTCAGTAGCAGATGAGGTAAGTTTTCAGAACACAAGAACACCTTGAGCTGCAAGGGAAAAGCCAGGAGAGCTTAATAAATAAAGAAGTAGGAAGACCTTATGTTTGGTTAATTCAGAGGTTAAACCACTTTACCAAAGACTCAAGCACTTTCCATTTTTCTGCTCTGCTATATTCAGTTTATAGACTTTGGCCTTAAGATGGTTCCCGTCCAGGCCAGGCAGCTGGGGAATTTATATCAGACACAAAAACATTCATAGGAAGAGGAACGCCATCTATCCTGAGGTAGTCTTCTTAAGGGTTTAGGAAATTTTTCTAGAATTCCCCAATCAATTTTCTCTGGATACCAACAAAAACCGACCTACTTCTACACCAGTCCCTGGGAAGGGGGAGGGACCTCCATGACTCAAAATGACCCTCTGAGATAAAACAGATCCTGGAGAGTAAACCACCACGAACCCTCTGCACCACATTTGTGTCCCATGTCAGAGAAGACACTTCTGCTAAATGTATGAACTCGCAGACTACATTGAATGTTGAGAAAAGGGACTCAACATCCAATCACCTAAAAGCAGAGGCCCGATGGGAAAAGACTTGTGGCCTGGGAGAGCGCAAGTCTGTGTGCTGTGTGTCCTGTTCCCTCCATACCCAGCGCATCTATTCATCCATGGGAGCTAGAGAGATGATCAATATAGAGTAAGTTCCTACCCTCAAGGACTTTAAATTCTAATGGAGGTGAGGAGAGAGAAACACACACACACACACACACACACACACACACAAATACTAGACATATAATTTACAAGGGGGAAAGCAATGCTATAAAGAAAAATAAAGGGAGATGAGATAGAATAAAACAGAGGATGGACATCCTTCTTTTAACTGGAAAGACCTCTTCACACACCCTCCCCGCCCCCCTCCCACACACACACTGTTCGCTTAGTGAAACTAACTCCTGTTTTTCTTTCAGGTCTTGGCTTGTATATCACACTCCGCTAGGGTCTTCTTAGCTTCTAAATCTCTCTCTTCTCTTACCTGAACATCTTATAACCAGAGTTGCAATTTCATATACATATTTATGTGATTATTTAGTGGTGCTTCTCTAGATAATAAGAACCCAGGACCCAGGAAAGACGTCCATGTGCTCAAGATTCTGAGCCTCTGGCTTGGCACATAGTAGCTGCTCAGTAAATTCTTTCTGAGAAACTAAACAACACGTGATATTGGCTTTGGGTGGGGCCACAGGAAAGAAACATCTTTCTTGGGGACCACCTGCCACTTACCTAATGCAACACGTCAAACCCTGGGCTGTCTTCAGCTCAGTTAGCTTGCTCCAGAAAAGTTCCCTAGGTTTTCATGCTTGCCTGGCCAATAAAATGATTTAAAAATATATAGACAATAGTTTAGTGGTTACCAGAGGGTAAGGGGCGGGGGTGGTAGATGAAGGTAAAGTGGATCAAATATATGGTGATGGAAAGAGAACGGACTCTGGGTGGTGAACACACAATGTGACATATAGATGATGTATTACAGAATTGTACACCTGAAATCCTTGTAACTTTGCTAACAATAGTCACCTCCATAAACTTTAATATATATATATAGTATACTAAATATATATACTATATATATATACTAGATAGTATAATATGCTAGATAGTATTCTTATATCCTGCCCATCGCTGAGGAGCAGATGTATTTTTTTTTGCTCTGCAGCTTATACACTACTGAGAGGACACAGGGAGTCCCAAATCTTCTTTCTCTGGGGATGTGTTTTTAAAAGTCTCATAGAATTGATGCCCAAAACTTTGTGACACCCTGATGATGAAAACTGTATCCACACATTACTTCTTTATGTATAACAGGACAGCAAAAAATCGTATTGCATACATAAAAAAATAACATATTACTTCCAGATCTATTTGTCTTGAGTGTAAAGCAGAGAGGAAGCTGTGTTTCACTGAGTTCTCCACATTGTCCTAGATATATTTAACAAAAATACTAATGATAGAAAATAGGATTTTTTAAGTGCTTTCCTTTAAAATCTCATTCAATCTTTGGAATGCTTTGAGACAGATGCTGTTATTATACCCATTTTGCAGATTAGAAAACAGAAGCTCAGGGTGGGTAGTGATCTGCCTAGGATCTCACGGTTGGATGAGTCATAAATCCAGGATTTAAGCCAGGTGGGCCTGTCTTCAAAGCCTTGCATAAGTCTCTTATCTGACTGCCTTAGTTTGGGTTCCTTTGCTGAAAGCAGAGAACGAGAAAGAGCTTGGGTGCAGGTAGCTTATTTAGAGAATGGTCTTTGGAAGCAGGAGCGAAGGAACTGGGAGAGTGAGTCAAGAAGAGAGGAATAAAGGTGCTTGCTGTGGTTTTAGGTCTTAACTCCACAGAGCCTGTGGGAGGCTGGGCTTTTTTTTTTTTTTAAGATTTTTATTGGGGAATTGGGGGGATGGGAACAGTGGTGGGAAATTGGGGGAAGGGGAACAGACAAGTTGCTGTCATTTTGTTCTTCAGTCTAGTTGTGGAGGACGTTGCTTCACTGGCCCAAGTTGGCACCATCATTGCGCTCTTCCCAGCTGAGGCAGATCAGTCGCCGGCTTCTGGACAGCTGCTCACCCTGGCTGCTGGCTATACACGGTAGCCCATGGCAACCCACTGCCACAGGGGCTGCAGCCTACGCCGTCGCCAGCGACTCACGGCAGCCCAGCTCCAGGTTGAGCTGTTGTTCAGCATCTTAGCTGTGGAGGGCAGTGTCATTGGCCCTCATATGTGGGATCAGAACTGGGGTCCTCTGGCATCCCAAGCCAGCTCTTAACCATCACGCCACTCGGCCGGCCCTGGGAGGCTGGGCTTTTATCCATCTGCTTCTGTCCCCACAGGCTAAGGATGGCACCTGAGGGTGTTATTTCTCCTGTCCTTTCAGGGTGTATCTGAAGAGGACTGAGTAGGCTCCAGAGACACTGAAATAGACCTGGAGACAGAAAGTCAGAAAGAAGTTCAGCAAGCGCTTAAGTTAAGGTGCTGTCAGCAAGAGTCTTATAAACTGGACTCTACAGCTATAGCTAAACACATAGGTGGGCTGAGGGGTGTGGTGCCAAGCCACCTAAAGCTCTGTACGCTCACTCTAGCTCAGGTTTCATTCCATTTCTTCTTCACTAGGACCCTGTGAGTTAGGTGTTAAGCTTTCTACTTTCCAAATGGGATAGGTCGAGGCCATGAATTGTCAATGACTTGCTGAAGAGCACACAAGTGGACAGTGCCCTTCAAGCCTGCATTTATAGGCAGGCCTTTCCATTTGGCTTTCTTTCTACTGTGCCACGTTCTGTTCAACTAAGTTTGAACAAGGCTGAAGGCACAAGGATGCAAGAAACCAGATGAGAGAGAAAGCCCGTCCTTCACCCTCAGGACAGCCACGAAAGGCATGAGGCAGGAATATCATGGCTCTACCATAAGACAGCGCTCATCCAAAGAAGAAAAACACGCCCATGTAACTTCCTCTGAGACACATCCAGGTAAGCAAGACATCATTATCTTCAGAAACAAAAGGCGAGCTCACAGTCTTATTGATATTTTATCTTTACAATATAAGCATCGATGTTTCGCCAGTCCTCAGAAATTTGCTCTGCCTATTAAAGAAGACACTAGTTTTTTCATTTGCTTTTAAATCAGTGAATGGCTCCAAAATGTTTATATATATATATATATATATATATATATATATATATGCACAATAAGAGTCTTTGGGGTAGGGGCATCTTATGCATAATGTTTGTGAGTCTTCGTCAATGTCTCCCCCAGTACATATGCAGAAATAATCAAGCCAATCCATAGCCCTGTAGGTTTCGAGTCTTATCTTGACTCTCTAAACACGAGAAGAAAAGACTTGAGGCAAGTCCCTAGTTTCAATCATCCAGGAAGTGATTCTGGGTGATAATAAGAGAGAATAGCAAAGAAGGGGGGAAAGGGGGAAATTACTGGCTTGGTCAAAGCTTGCAAAACCACACCAGTGATTAAAACATCTTATGCTGTCCTCGGGCTGCAGAAGCTATCACTGACAAAAGAGCTCATACACACACACACAAAAGGAAAGAAATTAGCCATTAAGAAATATTTCAGCATAATGCAATTATTACAGCTGTATAATTGAATGGGGAAACCATTGATCTGTAGTAGAAAGGAAATTGCTCTTCTCATTGTGTTCCTATGAATATGTGAACATTAATCTCCATCTATAATCAACGTTCATTTCAAATCTGATTGCGTGCTACTAAACACCCGTAGCTATGCTAACATTATGTTAATATGGTTCAACATCATAGCTCCCAGCTTCACAGCACAAATATTTTTCTTTGGCAATCAATAGTAATTTCAGCTGAGTGGATGGAAGTCACGTTTTAATGGTAATCTTTTCTCCAAGCCTCCAAGTGGAAACTCAGTTGGTGTCTTAACATGGCTGCAGTGCATTGCATATAATCAGATAAATTAACCTGAAAAGAAATGGAGAGAGGGAAAGCAAGGGAGGGAATGTGGATCAGAAATAAGAAGCAAACTTGGCAAAATGCTAAAGCTCCCTAATAGATGAAAAGTGCTTGTTAGATAGGGAAAAAGTGAGGATGGATGGGTTGATGGACTGGATGTTGGTTGGGGGAGAAGTGTGCGGAAAGGGGGCTGGGATTGTTAAGAAATGAGTCTTTTTTTTTTCTGGCTATAAGCCAATGGGATGGAGCAGCCTGGTACCTGTGCCACCTGTTTTGCCAAAACGACGGATAGGTGTGAGGAAGGGATAGGAAGCTTGACAAGCCTGGATGGAATGTCTATGCAATCACCTTTTGCTTTTGAAGGACCACTCAGGTGTCGCCATTTTTCTGTTATTCCTTCCTTCATGTATAGGGAACAATAGGAAACAGAAGATTGTATAAATTTCTATAACATACAGAAAGTTTTGAGCATGGAGGAAGTTGTGAAGGAAGAATTCTGCACTTTTTGGCACCACGAACTGCTTGGCAACAGGAATATCGAGATGAACAAAACACATCTCTGTTTACAGACAGTGACTGGCCCAGAATGGGAATCAAGACACACAGACAACTCCCAGTATCAGCCTGTGCTGCTTTGGGAGTTCTCTGTACCCTCCCCAGTCCCCTGGGCATTATGAACCTTTTTCCTCCATGAAGAAAAAGGGAGGGAAGAAAGAGAGAGAGAGAGAGAAAGAGAGAGAGAGAGAGAGAGAGAGAGAGAGAGAGAGAGAGAGAGAGAGAGAGAGAGATGGTTACCTGTACTCATCAAGCATTGTTTTCAACCCCAAAGACCTAACTGATGGAACTCTTACATGAAATCATTGGCTGAGCTCCGACACCCAAGGCTGCTGGCTTCTGCAGCCCCTCTTCACCCCCACACCTCCTCCTCCCATAGCTGCTTATATCACAGGCTCGTTGTCTGAGAAGGATCAAGGTGATGACCTTCAAGTGGGTGTGTTGTTTATGACCAGGCAAAGGAAAATAACACAAGAGGGTGGCCAAACTCTTTCCTTCCCTCCGCCTGCTCATGAAAGAGAATTTTGGTATTGCTCCTTCCCAGTACTGCTCCCCCATCCCTCCCCCTCCCCCGCACCCTCCCTCCTGGGTCCTAGTTTGAAGATCAGAGAATTGTCTCTTGAAGGAGAGCAGGGGATACGCTGAAATGGGAAGGGAAGTCCTGCAAAGCGATGACACTGAGCCAGTGAGAAAAGATAAGGAGGACATTTACAGGTGAAAGGCCATCTTGTTAAATACTTGCTTGTTTGAGTTCAAAAAGAGACAGAACTTTATGAAAGAGAAGCTGCCATAGATACGGGAAATATGGAAAATGTTAGATAAAGGAAAGCAGAATTTTAAAACCTTTTCCTGTATAATTTGCAGCTTATTCACTTTATCACGCTTTACAGAGACCTCAGTAAAGAAATTAACATCCTTCCTTCGCATACTTGTTTTTTTCTTTATAATCCCAAAGTGAGGAAAGGTTTGAATTATTTTTACCTGTTTATTTCTTGTAATCTCAAAATGCCTTTTTCAGTATAACATTGTTATAATTATTATTATCAAATATAATTTACATGACAATATCTAGAACTATTGGGGAATCCTCTCTCAAATGCATTCTTTTCTCTTTATCCCTGAAACACCTGCCCACATTTAATTCTACCAGCTCTGCTGATATTGTAACTGCTACTCCCCTGGCCCCCCTAAACCTTAGGTTGTTCCCTTTTAATCTGTCACCTACAAAAGAACCAATAAAGCTGGCACGATTAGGCACAATTTTCAAGACATTTGGAATCTAAGCACCCAGAACATTGAAACAAGACTATATATTTTCAGCCCTGATTAAAGTCACACAGTACCCAATGAAATACTTGACAAAATTTCACTAAATTTATTGTTAAATGTTTAGAAGCCTATTTTGAGTTTTACTGCTTATTAGCAAAGCCAAAAAAAAAAAGTAATTGGGGAAAATGCTCAATCTTTCCAATATGAGAAAAACAGCTGAAATAACACAGAGAAAACAATATGGCAACAAATAAAAATGTAATCCTTTGTCAGCAGGTTCCGTTAGAAGATCTAGAGGAAACTTTGCAAAGGTCTGTAGAGTGAAGTGTTAAAAGAAATTACTTGGCGTGTGAGGTTTGCTATACAGTAGGGTGAAAGTACAGATGTTTGTAACATTTCGGTCCTTATGGAATTTGCCACATGGAATACAGAATGAACTTTTTTTTTAACACAAAAGAATACATGTAATGGAGAAAAAAAGCAATAGATGGCTTTGTTATGAGACCAATATTTTATGAAATGCCGATTAGTGGGTTTACTGATAAAGTAGCTGATGGACTGGGTTTTGTTTTTCAATTCCAAGTAAGTTTACAAAGATAGCTTCAGACGTGAAATTCATAGGTTTAATCATTGTAGCAAAAAGCAAACAAAGTTGAGGCCATAGGTATGCAAAAAGGTTTACAGGTTGTCATCACATGCTTAATTTTATAAAAGATTCTTAAAGTACAAAAGAATATTTATCTGTATAATGAGATAGAGAGTGACAATAAAACATAATTTTTATAATGTCGCAAAGAATGTATAAGAGCTGCTAGATTTAAGATTATTTTTCTTTTGTAAAATGACAAATGTTCCACTGAACTTTTTTTCTGCCACTTGCAATGCCTTTTGGTATAATGTCACTTATCAGATAAATAATAACAGTGCAAATAATAATAAATATAATCTCTCACTTCAAGGTTAACATGGCATTTTAAAAACGAGGAACAAAATATCTGTTAGGTGAATGAAATGGGAAATGGAGAATGAAAAGGGCTTTGAAAATAAACATTTGAAAACATTTCCCTTGTGATACAATTTTTTACTAAAAACAATAGAAATGCATTAATTATAAGAACACTCATATCTCCATCTTGTGACATACGTAACAGAGTTGTTTAAGCTGTATAAACTTCTTCTAAAAATGTTATAGTGGACTTTGAAGTGTTTGCATTAACATATGGGGGCAACGCTTTCCGATTATTTCATGCAACTACTAACTGGCATCATGGAAGATAGCTATTCCCTAGATTGCATCAAAAACTACTGCATCATTGGTGAATGAAATGAGATTGAAAATGAGTATGGTGATGAGGAAAGCAGGGCCTGGGTACCCTTCCTTTGTGTTTTTATCTGTGTGTGATGCTAGCGATCTATGGCTTCATAACAAATCACTCCTAAACTTTCTTATTATCTTACCTGGTTAAGGGGTTTGAGCTCCTGAGCCGAGCAGTTCTTACTGAGGGTCTCTGGAGCAGGCGCAGTCAAATGCAGCTGGGGCTGGGAGACTTCTGAAATCTTCTTTATTCAAAGGTCAGATGCTTGGTCTGGGATCAGTGGAATGACTGAAAGGACTGGCTACTGGTCAAGCATCTCTCTCTCCAAGCAGCTACTCTCCATGGCTAGCTGGGCTCCCTTCCAGCATGGTGGGCCCAGAGTTGTTGGACGTCTCACCTGATGGCTGGTTTCCCCCAGTGTGGGCATTCTAGAGGACTGGAGGGAAGCTCTAAGGTCTCTTATAACACAGTCTTGGGAGTCCCAAGACTTTTGGTCAAAAAGATCACTCAGGCCAATCCAGACACAAGAAGGTGGGAATTAGACTCCGCCTCTCAAGGCAAGAAGCATCACAAGTATAGAGAGAAGGAACTGAAGGCAGCCATCGACTTCCCTATGATTAAACTGAGATAACGCATCTCAAAGCACCTGGTTCTGCTGATAGTGTATTATTCAGTGCTAGATCATGTATGGGTGGCCAGATAGCTCAGTGGGTAAGAGCATGAGCTCTGAACAACAGAGCTGCCAGTTCGATTCCCACATAGGCCAGTAAGCTGCACCCTCTACAGCTAAAATTGTAAACAACAGCTTGACCTGGAGCTGGCCGGCGGCCCCATGAGAGAAAAAAAAAAGAACTTGCAGTCAAATACTTCTTAAAACTTGAACATCACTTATGTGGTTATGGTGACTGATTCATCTTCCTATTTTCTTTAACACACATATGGCATGACAAAGGACTTTTTTTTTTCTGTTTTGGGACTATAATACAAACAGTTAATGTTTATTGAGCATTTCTGATGTGTCGAGTTCTTTTCACAAATGATCCAATTTGATCTTCTCCACAAAACGTTTTTTTAGGTACTGTGTGTATTTGTATGTTCTGGATAAAAAAATAAAGCTCCAAGAATGTGGTGACTTATTTTGGGTCACACAGCATGTAAGTAGCAAATGGATGAAAGCTGCTCAATCTAGCTAACAGCAGGACTGAGCTGTGACTTGCCATGTTGTTGAAAAGTCTGTAAATATAAACATGTTAAGCGACATTTTATTATACATTTTATGAGTTAATTTCAGTACAGTTTGTTAAAACAGACAACAAAAGATTATGGTATATGCTTTCAATGGAATACTACACAATTACCACAGAAATGAGGTAGGTGTTTATGTATTTTTTTTGGAAATAATGTTGTACAAATATAGACTACATATAGAATATATATACGTCTTATATCTCACACACACATACACACACACATACACACACACACACACAGAGCGTTTCCCAAAAAAAGATACATTAGAAACTGTTCTGTGTAGTTCATACTGGGGGATGGGAATTGGGTCTATGTGACAAGAAGCAAGAGGAGCCCTTTTATATTTTCTTACTTTATTACTTAGTGGCATAGCCGATGTAGGTCCTGGCCTGCCTCAGCCCACCCATAAAGATTTCTTACAGCTTTGTCTACAGTTCCTATGTTTATGACTTTGGCTTCCTACCTCAAGGACCTCAAGCCTTCTCTCTCGCTCTCTCTCACTCTCGCTCTCTCTCTCTCTCCCGTCTCTCTCCATCTCTGTCTAGTCCTGTCTCTGTCTCTCTTCATCTCTGCCTTTATTTCTTTCTCTGTCTTTCCCTGTCTCTGTCTGTCTCTCACACACACACACTCTTTCCTAAGATTTTTCTTGCTCTGCAGGCTTCAGCCCAGGTAGAAAGCCATGGGAGCAGAACTCAACCCAGGAGGGATGACAGTGATGGATAAATTCTTGGGTCTCTCTGAAGTGTATTCTTCCATCTGTCCTGGGTCCCCCTGGGAATGCACCCCAGTTGCCCACAGCCGTGCTCCACCCGTTCACGCTTCCTTTACTGTGTCTTCCTTCCCTATCTTACTTCCCACTTCCTCACCATCTTCCTGGAATCGCCTCCCAAATAAACCACCTGCACTGGAATCCTTGCCTCAGCATCTGCTTTTGGGAGAACCCAAACTAAGACAACTACTATTTGAATTTTTGCTTTGTGCTCATGTAGCTTTCACATAAGCAAGCAAGCAAACTAATGATTTATTCATTTAAATGTGGTGGGTTTTTTGTTTGCTTGCTTGCTTAAGATTATACTATTTTCAGGCACCAGCGTGGGTCGCATTATCTCTGATGCACACACTGGGCCTGCGGCTGAGGCTCTGAGTAGCCCTCTGGCTTCTACCCTGGGACATGAACACGTTCCCACACCACAGTTGAAGCTGAGCAGCGGGTCCCTCCAGCAAGGCTTGGAGAGCAGGATTCCCTGTGCGCTGCCTTGCAAAAGTGTAGCGTGACTTGCTTCTCTGTTTCCCATCCACGCCCCCCTCACAGCCATCTTTGATTTAGCACTGCTTGAAGCTCATCACTGTGCCAGTACTAAGGGATGCTCGCTTCCCAGGAGCGCATGGGCTGGGCCGGGAGACCCCAGGATTCATGGTCGGGCTCTGACATAATGCCCTGGGCCTTGGCCCTGGGGAGCCAAACAAAGTCGTCTCAAGATTACAAGCCATTTCAGCCTGATCAGGGGTTACGGCCCCCACTTTTTAACATCCTGCTTTTATTTGCAGGCTATGAAGTGTAATAGTTCACCATTTTGGTTTAAGTATCACCATAAAAGTCAGTGAGATGGAACAGGCAATAAGTAGTTCTTTTACATAGTGTGGCTGAGGCTGGGAGCTTACATCTTCATTAACCCGCACAAACGGCGCTGAGATAAAATGCCGGGCGGGCGCTTCTTAGCATCAGCACCAGTGGAGCCGATCCACCTCCTTCTGACCCCACGTGCCTCACTCTGGTGCTGATGCTGAACAAGCTGGGAGAACAAGGCAAAGAAGAGATGAACATCCTAAGGTGATTCTGGGTGGGTGAATGAAACATCCAGCTTCGGGATGAGAAAGGGAAAAACTCTTCCCAATACAGAGGTATTTACCCAGCAAGACACCTCGGGTGACTATCCACTGGGCATCAAGTATTCCTATAGCCAGAGTCTGTCCCAGAGGCATAGAATGAGTAGGCATATGCTGTGGTCTGAATGTTTGTGTCTGCCTTGGAAGTCCTATGTTAAAATCCTAATGCCCAGTGTGATGGTAGGAAGTGGTGGGTGAGGCCGATGGGAAGTACTTAGGACCGGAGGGTAGAACCCTCCTGAATGGGATTAGTGCTCTTTTAAAAGACACTCCACAGAGCTTCCCCAGTCCCTTCCACCAGGTGAGGACACAGCAAGAAGTCTGCACCTTGGAAGAGGGCCTCCACCAGAACTCAACCACACTGGCACCTTGACCTCCAACTTCTTGCCTCCAGAGCTGTAATAAATTTCTGTTGCTATAAATGACAGAAGCTACCTCATCTGTAGTATTTTGCTATAGCAGCCCAAACAGTCTAGGACAGCAAAGCCTGACAAGACAATCTTATTCTGCTTATCAAGGTGGCATTTGCTTATGTCAGAATTTCAGGGGAAATTTTCTACAGAACACGCATTCTATGGTTCTATAAGCAAAGAGCGTTCCTTAGTGAAATGTAATTTGGTGGAAAAGGTTAACCAAGGATTTTTCACCATATCGAACTTAGGACTGAATGAGTTTTAATATGGTTGATATGTGTACAAATTGCCAAGGATTTTTATTTGAACCTTTCCTCAAAGAATGTCTCCTGGAGTTCAAGTTTCATGCTTTATTGACATCGGGGACCCACCCCCCCACACACACAACGTATACACAGAAGATTCAGAACCTTACCCCATCTATGATGACCTAATACTTGAATACACCAAAAGCAAGCACTCCACTGCACTAAAAGATACATGTCCTTCCATTCTTTTGCAGCTGTCACTCATACACCAAGGTTCTCATCACCTCTTGCCCAATTCTGCCCCTATCCCTAAATGACAGGATGAGGCTTTATGGCCAAGGCAAGTTGTATCTCAGTTATCTTAATTGACAAGCCATTATTTTCTAGATTATTATAACTCCATCTCCTTTTTCTCTCTCAATGATCAGCTTCCCATTTCCAATTTTACCTAATAGATTTTATTTTTCTTAAAATGAAGAGATCTACCTTGTCTTATTAAAGAGGCTATTCAATAGTTTCTTCCATGACCAGAATTTGGTTGGTCCTCAGTACATATTAGTGTTTTGTCTTTCCTTAATTTTTTTTTCCACCCCTATGGCCTAAAGCTCTTCAGAGTGGCTCTCAGATTCAATGGGACCTAAGGGCCACACTGACCCATGGATGTCATGGCCATGTCATGAGACACATGCAACTCCTTATTTTCATGTTCATTCCAGACAATGCTAATCAATCATAGCATAATCTACCTCTGTACTTCCCTCCAGACAACTCTTATGGATCCATTAGATTTGCCCTGAGAGATAAAAGCTATTTGACCTCTCTGCCTTGGATTTTGCTTTCCTAAAAAGCCAGCATTCTTAAAATCCCTTTCACATCATCTTTCTCTTTCTCATAAAGGTGAAGTCATGGCCGTGTGACTATCCCTTAACAAACATACATTAATTAGTCCAGAGAAACTACTCTACTGGCCCTTGTGAGGTCTTTACTTTGCAGATTTGCCTCTTTTGTTCAATGCCTTTCAAGTTGTGAAACATCTTCCTTTCTAGTCCGTAGTTACCATCCGCCTGTTTCATTTGCACATCATGAGGTAATGGACTAAAAAGGAGTGCCATTCACCAGTTCCAGACCTTGAGCCAAGTGATACTGGAGAACTTTCTGCTCCAATAAGTCCATGGCTAGGAAAAGACCATTTCATCACAGTACAAAAACGCAACAGGACACTATAGAAAAGCCTGTCTTTGGGCACTCAAGAAATAACGTGTGATCCCTTATTAAGTAAATACATGACAGCTAGACTGGGGCAAGTCAATCTTCCATATTACTAATTGCAAAACAAAACTGAGTTTATCAATGGAGGCGGCTTCTTCTATGTTAGCCCAGATTGTGTACTCAGCAAGGGTGTAACTTAAAGTCACCCTTCAGTAGTTCACTGGCCACTTAGAACTAAAGGAGAGAGCTAAGATGGCAGCTCCTCTCACCCACACCCAGATGATTCAGAACCTTAGCTCATCCATGAGAACACTTGAGCACACCAGAACCGAATATCCTACTCCATGAAAATACACCTGACATCAGGTCCTTTTGTTGCTGTTATCCATGAACTAAGGTTCCCATCCTTCTATGCCTAGTTCTTGGCTCCCTACCTCTAACTGATAGGATGAGGGTTGTAACCAAGCTTCAGACACTAAGCTCTCCGTAAGAGCAGACCTTTAGCTCACTTTTTTCTGCATGGCTATGTTTCTGATTGACTTTCCTGTAGCCATATATTCCCTTCAATTCCACTCTCCCTCACATATTCCAACAATTTTTCATTTTTGCCCAATTTTACTTTTACTCTATTTTTAAAATTTGTTTCCCATTTTCTTCTTCATTATATTCTTCACTTAACCTCCACAGCTATTTCGATTATTCCTTTTGGTTGTGATGCTTCCATCAAATTTACATTGAGAGCCACTGGGCTTTCTTAGGCCTCTACATGAGGACCAGGAAGCTGTTTCTTTGCCAACCATTTACAGAGACGACCAAGGATGTAGCTGCAGTATTATTCTTACTGCCACCATTTTGTCAAAAATAGCATTTCCAATAAATTAATAGCAACAGATTCTCTCCAGGAAAATTATGGAGCTCTCATCAGGAACCATTTTACTGACCTTTCCCCAAATGGTTTGCCTTCGTGGGTGCTTGTATCGTTTACTGCTTTTCTTTGTGCTTGAGGAAGCTTGGCTTTCTCATCTTTGAATTATTCCTCTGGAACAGTTAGATGTGCACTGAGCCGCATGTGGGCAACATTACGATGGTGTATGTTCCTTGAGGATGAAGGATGAAACTTGCCACTGTCCATCCTCAGATGACTAAGATGGGCTGGCTTGAGTTCCCTCAGTGTAAGACTTCCTAAAATACTTTGAAGACCTCTGAGACACGAGGAAGATTTAGCTGGTTCCCAATCCCCCTTCTATCATAGCATAACAAAGACCTCCTTGAACTGGTGACTTAATGGTTGTCATCCACTGCCTTGGGTCTCAGATGACAGCACAGAACAACATGAAGACCAACATGGCAGAGCAAAGGGCAGCAACCACCGTCTTCCTCAAATTAACCTCTTGAAAACTCCCTAGGAAGAGGAATTTCCTTCCTAGGATACAATTATCTTCTCTAAGGTTCTTATAATTGGCTTTCCCATCTTTTTTGCATTTCTTCATTATATACAGCTACCCTGCCCCACTAGAGCTAATATCCCCAATGCTGATTTGTGGCTACTTCCTCACTCCCTCCATCTATTATCTGCCCATCTATTTCCTAAATTATTTACCCATGTACTCATCCAGTTGTTTGGTATTGCTGGAAGTCTGAACTCATATTTACAGAGCAGGTGTTATTCAATTCAATGTGACATAAAGTGTCATACAATTTGTCTATATTTGGAAATATCTACTCTCCTGGCATCACACAGAACCAGACACAGCCTAAGGCCTTATGTTTCCTGTTTGATGTAACAACCTGTACAAATGTCTCTTTTATATATTATCAATGTGTTTTTAATAGTCGTGCAATTCTTGAAGCAGTCTCAGACTGATTTGAGTAAGAAAAGTCCTACAGGCAATGGTATGTGGGGACCCAACTGGCTCACACAACCAAGTACAATTTCAAAATATATACACTAAGGGCCGGCCGAGTGGCTCAGTTGGCTAAGAGCTCACTCAAGAGTTTGAGCTCTGAGCAACAGTGGTTCAAGTCCAGCCCGAGCTGAGCAGCCGCTGAGCTGCCAACAGGTAGCAGGATGGCTCAGCTTAAAAAAAAAAAATCAAAATATATACACTAGCCAGGAAGAGTATCTTTCATGTCTTTTGAGGGACACCCAATCTTAATTGTTGTATTCAACATGTTTTTAAGAATCATGGTCTGGTAAGGGATATTTTCATTTTGTTTTTACTTTTATTTTGATACAGGGTGGGGTGGGGATATAATTTACAAAGACAACTCAGGGAAATATGGTAAGAACAATGCACTTTATTTATTTATTTTTTTTTGCTATGCCATATTGTCCCCTGCTCTCTATCAGTAAAATATTGGCTACAAATAGTTTCTACAATCCTTTTTGAAGTTTTCCAACAACCACACAGATGCTTGCATGCACAACATTAGCTGTTAAAAGAATAACTGTGTTCGAGTCTTTTTCCAATTATAGGGAGAGGCAGAACCATTCTTTCAGGGTGAAAGTAATACAACTGAGTCCCATTGGGGCAGCCTTTCTGAGTGGAAATTCAGACACCCGACAGGTATCATGTCTGCTGAGTAGGTAGACATGAGCTAGCAATGAGGAACAATATGAATGGAACCTAGAAAAAAATGGAACAAGAAGCAAGATGGCCAGAATTCTTCCCTGGACTGGGTAAAATTACCCTTTCAGATCACCCATCACCAAGTTCACTGAACAACTTTTTAATGCCTGACTCAGTTTTCACTGAACGTTGATAGCAGGAAAGACGTGGAGGAAGAGATTCTTGATAATAAACAGGAGTAACCTGTGCACCTGGAAGGTAGAGGTGACTCTGTAAAATTGATTCAGTGTTATCTGTTTTTACATCCGTTATTTATGCATTGGATTACTGTGAGTTGGTTCCAAGAATTTGATCATCAAAAGAATAATAACCAATCAAATATTTAGGGCATGCAAAGTTGAGGGGGGCTGCCACTTCCCTACCGTGGCCCATAGGACTCCCTCTTTGAGGGAATTTGAATCTTAAGCCAAGTATAAAAAAATCATAAATCATTGAAACTGAGTATTTCTAGAGGCACTTTTTGAGACTTCCCATGAGTTCCTGCTGCTGAGATCTCTCCAGCTGTCCTGGCTTTTGCCCTTCTCACACTGTGGAAGTTTTCAGCTTTTCCTTCACTTCTCTGCACCATCCACGACATGCTTCAAAAAAAATGTATTATTTTTTTTTAGGCTTGCTTCATTATCCTGGTGTGGATTCTATTTCTTGCAACCTCGGGATCATAAGTCATTCAGGAGCCATGAGGCCTTTCCATGGAGGTACAAATCAAGGTCCATGGAAGCCACATTTTCTTTAACTGGATTTCAGGACCCAGGGGCAGATAATTAACCTTTTATTAGGAAAGCTATGAACCCTGCCTCCTCCTCCCCAGGCGGAGACAAACAGTTCTCCACCCAGGCCTGACTGAGCAATGTGATTGTTTGAGCCCACATGCGTTTGCACAGGAAGGAGCTGCTGGAACTTGCTCGGGAGGTCCTGGCCAGAACCAAGGGCTGGAAGGCCCAGGAGGAGGGCCCTGCCTCGCCCTGGGCGGTCGGGTGGAAATAAACTGTCTACTGCCTGGTTCTGGCAGCAAAAAGCAGCACCAGCACCAGAGAAGGTTCGGACTCCAGACCCCCCAAAACCAGGAAATTCCAAGCTGAAGTTAAAATTGTAGCTGGCCTCCCTAGCCGTGCTCCCAGCTCTCACTCTCTGCAGCCTCAGCACAGCACACATCCACACACCGAGTTACCCACGTGGGTTGAATTATGGCGACACAGAACTGCTGAGGCCAAGGCCGGCCATGAGTCTCCCACTCTCTGAGCCCTGGGGAAAGAGGGACCCTCCACCCTACATGTGCTTGGATACTTGGGCTGAGCTGGCCGATCATTTTAACCATGGCATCAGAAACTAAAAACTAACATTTGTTATTGCAGGCTAGGCACCGAACTAGAGACTTAATAAAAATTACCTATCCACTCTTTCCAACAACATTTTGATCAAAGCCATATTATCCCCATTTTACAGTGGTTGCCCAGGGAGAGGTGCCAGGTTTGGAATTTGAGCCCAGGTCTCTGTGTCTGAAGCCCAGGTAACTATTTGATACTTTCTAATGGGTGGAAGTGAGAGAGTTTGAACTGACTGGAGGCTCAAGTGCCTTTTTAAAATAATAAAACCAGACCCCGCCATTAGACTTTTCTATTGTAAGAGACAGGAAATGCCATCCTCTAGGTCAGGAGATTTTCTTCTGCCTGTCCTGGCAATGTCATTGTCACTAGTAGGAACGATCAAGTTCACAAAGGGAATGACTTGGAGGAGAGAGCCCTGGATTAAGAATCAGGAAGGAGAAGTGACTCTGGGTGGTGAACACATAATGCAATATATAGATGATGTATTATAGAAATTATACACTTGAAACCTATGTAATTTTGTAGACCATTGTTACCCCAATAAATTTTCATTAAAAAAAAAAGAATTAGGAATCCAAGACCCCCCCCCCCTTAACTTTATCTGCACAACATAGGTTCTAACACTTGCCTTCTTTGTGTCTTCAAACCATTCATTTATAAGAAAAGGCATAACAATGTCTACCTACAATAGCAGAGTGTGTGTGAATAAGGCAATGACCTACCAAAAGGGGGGATGCTAACTGCCCTAGTGGGGTTAACTAACATTTTTTAGACTTGTAAAAAATAGGTGGCTTTTCGTTAGTGTTATGATTGTTTTTAAATTTTCTATAGACAATACAAGCCTTATGACCTGTAAGAAGGAGTCACTAGGAGGAGTTGGGAGACTATCCCAACTCTCTTAATTCAAGGAATTAGATCAAGGAATTTACATGAAAAATGCAATGCTACTACTAGAAAAGGACAGATAGATTGTGAACCTCAATCCATCACTTACAAATCCAGAAATCAAGGCTTGTAAAAGAAAAGTGACTTGCCCAGGATCACATAGTAAATTAGCGGCAGAGTGAAGGCTAAAGCTAATCTTCTCAATATAAAAGGAAATTTCAGTACAAATGTAAAGTAGTATATTATAGCCAGAAAAACAACCCCAGATATTTCCTAGGAATCCCCTCACTTCAGGCTCTGGTCCTCAGGCAGAGTTTATTCTGGATGGAGGGAGCATTAAACTTGGATTCCAAAGATTTTCACTCAAGTCCTTGGGTGCTGACAACCTCATCGGGGAGGGAAGGTGAGGGATGAACAGTGAATTCACACCATAAGGTAGAAATGACTGCCCAAGTCACAGACACAAGCAGTGTCACAAAACAGTCGCATTTGTGGAACAGGAAAGTAATGCTCTGGAAAGGCAGAGGAGAGCAACCACTGGCCTCTTCCAAGAACCCTTCCCAGCTCATCTCATGCCCCTCTGGCCCCCTAAGCCCTTCATCAGGGACTTAATCAAATGATCAGCTTGGTCATTATGTCTATGAAACATGATGGGGTTGAAGGAAACATTAAGAGATGTGGAGTCAAGAGTCCTGTGTTTATAGCTCATCGCTGCCATGTGCTAGTTCAATAAACTTGGATGACTTTCTTCACCTTTGAGACTGTACTTTCTCTTCTGCAGAGAAGGAACAACACTCCATACTTCTCATGACTTGAGAGTGAAAGAAGAAACTAGTAGGAAGCATCTACCACTGTCCTTGGTTCACGGTCAATGGAGAGATTCTTCGTCAATAGGACTGCTAACTCCTTGAGGGTAAAAGTTCAGGCTTTGTATGACTTAGCAGCATGACTCCTTCACAGGAGTATGAAAAAGCATAATTAAATCGAATTGACTCAAAAGTAATCAGGAAGGAAGAGAAGGGCCTTCATGGCCCTGGGTCCACTGTGTGGCTCTGCCATCAGTTTGATTCAGAGCGGTGCCAAGAACCAAAGAAGAAAAATTACTTCCTCAAACATCCAGAACCCCAATGGTTTTACTGGTGATCTCTTTAAAACTTCTATATGATAATCTCCACAGCATATTCATTCTCCCAGGACACATAAACTGATAGAAAACTATAAATTCAATAAAATAAATTTAAAAATCTCATGGCAAAACCTGACATACTAATCCCACTAAAGAAAACGATCACTTATCATTATGGCCACAAGGGAGCCACATCAAAATTAGTGAGAAGTACTGAATGGTTTATGAAGTAGATTACTTTTATCATTTATTACCTTTTTCATTATTTGTTACCATAAAAAGAATGCTTTATCCCAAACACACACACACACACACGTGTGTGTGTGTGTGTGTGTGTGTGTGTGTGTGTGTGTGTGTGTGTGTGTAAATCTCGATTGGTCATCTTAATAAAGGACAAATAAGCACTAATTGATTTTCTGATGGGAATTATTGAAAATGTGGAAAAACACAACATACCGGTCAGTCAGGGTCCAAACAGGAGGCAAAAACCACATAGTAATTTGAAGAGAAAATGTGTAATGCAGATAATAATTAAGTATAACATGGGATGGCCTACTAAGGAGCAAACAGAATTTCAGAGAAAACAGTAATGGCGGAATAGGAAGCAGCCCCAAACTCTAGGGCAGAGGCAGACAACTCAAGGAAAGAACAAATCTGGAAGACACTGGCTGGAGCAGAGACCCGGTTGCTGATGGTACTGCTTTGGCCCACTGGACGGTGGAGAAGTTCCTTGAGGTGTGCACCTCTGGGATTCTGGGAATAAAATATCATGCCCTTGGGGTATTATGTCTGAAACTCTCTGGAAGTGAGAGGCACGGGGCGTCCCTCTAGCCACCTCCCACTACAGGAGCGAGACTTAACACCACAACCAGGATGAGTAGCCCCTCGCTAGTCCAGTGTCTCTGCAGCGCCCTCTACTGACTCATCATTGTCAGGAGCAGTATTCCAGGGCCATAAGCAGGGCAACCGTGAGTGGATTAGCTGAGCCGCACAAATTGATAACTAGCACACACAACAAAAATATAAGAAAATAAATTAAGATCACCAATAAGCCCAACATCAAAAACATCTCTTGATATTTTCAAATATCAACCCCTTTCCAAAACTTTTATTTATTTAGAAGCAGGTGGTGTCTTTTCATATTATTTTTTATATTTTATATATGACTGACCTACGTTGGGTTTTTTTTACTTAACATCATAACATAAGTAGTGTTTTATGTCATTAACATTCCCTTTAATGTCATTTTATTGGGTGCATAATATTCCACAATGGAATATTGATTAAAGTAGCCTTCTGTATCAGTCAGAAAAACACAACACCCTAAACAGATAAAACGACAAAGCGCATTGAACCAAAGAACTGCTCCCTAAATATAAACTACAACCATTAAACAAAGAGGAGGAAATGTTAAACCTCTTTAATAATCAAAGAAAACTATCCCTGTGATGAAAAATACGACAATGCTGGGCATTCGCTTGTGGTCATGCTAGGCTGTCTGGTTGGAACATCTGAGGCACTACTCAAATCCGTTTCAGACAATGACAAATTCTTCAACTCCAAAACTTGCTTTTCTTCAAGTGAGAGTGGCTGGACGTCATAGTTTTTCAAATGAGTGTATGCTGTGTGAGTGTGACTTCGCGGAGTTCTAAATAGGCACCCAGACAGATGGGAACCATAGTGTGACCTCTTGTCTCCCAGGGTTGCCTCCAGCACAATGACCTGGATTTGTTTTGAAATGTCTTCCCCAGAGAAGGATTCCCAAAAGGCATCTTCTAGACTAAACGGTTGGCTCTTCTTGGCACCATGCCGGCAGTGGTCAGGCCCTGGGAAATGCTGAGGATCCCTGCAGGGGAGACGGGACCCAAGAGAGGGGCCCGGCTCCAGACCCACAACTCTTCATTGGTTTCTGCTCAGGCCTCTATGCTGAGCATGCGCAGTCTTGCTAACTCCGCTGTGGACCAGGAAAGAGCTGTCAAATTCATTTATGGAGCTGCCACTCTCCTCCCCTCAATGCCCGCTTACGTTTTGGAAAGCTGGAAAAGAAGGCTGGGTTTGGAGAATACCGGCTCCTTCACTAAATTGCTCTATGATCATGGATAATGTACATAATTCCATGAATGCTAACCTTCTCCCCTAGAAAACGGGGTCAGTGGTTGCTCTGCCTATGTTACTGAGTTATTGGAAGAAATACAACTGATGTTGAGGCAATGTGCAAGATGTTTTACACTCTGAGACAAACCTGATATTTTGGATTCAAATCTGTTTCCACAGCTATGCATCCTTGAGAAACTTTACTTACCCTTTCAGTGCCCAATTTCACAATTCTGTAACATGAAGGTAATGTCTTATAGAGTCATTATGAGAATTTCTTATCAAATGTTTATGAGAATTAAATTAGATAACACATGCAAACACTATAACAAAGCTTAGAACTAGTCTTGTTATTAATAGTACTCCCAGTTAGAAAGTCCTACTATTTAAGCATTCTTTCCTACATTCTCTTCTTAATGCTATCATGTCTTCCATGCGCTCTTCCCCAGTTCTACCAAGCAGCATTTTGTAACTTATATTTTTAGTACCTCTGATACCCTCTGACACAATGATTGGCATTTCCCTAGCATAAATTCTCACCTATCTGAGGCATAGGACTGCATTCCCACACCTCTCACTCATTCATTCATTTATTCAACAAATATTTATTGAGCATCTACTAGACCCTAAGCCTTGTGCTAGGCCCTTGATCTATAATTATGACTTAAACTCAGTTCTGGTCACTTATATCCCAGTGCTCCAGTTCTAACTTGGAAGGCAGGCAAGTTCACAAATGATTTAAGGACTAAGTGATAAGTAGGTAATGAAATCAAGACTAAGGTTCTGTGGGCAATAGAGTGAGATGGGATTAGCTCTTCCTACCAGGATTAGGAAGGCTCCACTGGGTCATTTGATCAGGGCTCAGAATGTACTGGCAGGTGAAGAGGAGAAAGGGTATCTCAGACCAAGAGAACAGGTTGTTCAAGGGCGTAGAGGTGTGAGCACACATGACCTGTCCAGAAAAGGTTGGGCAGTTGACTTTGACAAAAGTAAAGGGGTGTAGAAGGAAAAATAGCTGCGGAAAGTTGAATGGGAAAAAAAAATGCCAGGGACCAGAAGGGACTTTGTCACCAGATGAAGGAGTTTGGACATTGTCCTAGAAATTAGGGGTTTGAAGGATGTAGCCATCAGGAAGTCCTGATTAATGAGGTCAGGGTCTTCAAAGTTTGCTTTGAATATGGGGCATATGTTATCTATTTAGCCACAGAGCCCATCATGCCCTATTGCCTTTACAGAACCCCTTCCCACATGTCCCTGATGGGTTTGAGTTTGCAACCCTGCTTAGCCTTAGTGAGCTGCCAAAAAGTTTATACCAGGCACTGACTTCATCAAATCCCCTTGGAGGCTGGGAGGAGAAGATACGCATGCAGTGGGGTGTGAAACTGTGGATGGAAAGAGCAGCGAAAAAAACTACTGCAATAAAATTAAAAAAGATTTCAAAAAAATAACTGTTTGCAAGGATGTGGAGTAACCCAAACTCTCATATACTACAATTACTGGAAGTATCAATGGTTACAACCATGTTGCAAAATTTGTTGGCATTATCCATGAAGCCGATCACCTGTAGGCCCTAGGACCCAGCAGTTCCATTCCCAGATACATGCCCAATAGCTATGGGTGCACATGGGCACCCAAAGTTATGTACAAGACTGCTTAGAGCAGCAGTATTCATAATAACCCCAAACTGGAACCTCCTCAAATGGATAGCACATCATCAATAAATACTTCGTTGTATATTCACACAATAGGTTACTATACAACCTGTTGTTGTATTCATGCTGTCTGCCTATGCACAACAATAGGGATAAATACTGTAACGTGATATTGAATGAAAGGAGCCAGCTCACAAGGGCATGTGCCGAATGAGTGTGTATAAAAAGTACAAGAGCAGGCAAAACTAAAATTTACTGTTAGGAAATTATTACCTTTGGGCGGGGTGGGCAGTGTAGGTCTGGAAGAGGGTACCAGGAGGGCTTCTGGAAAGCTGGTGATGTTCTATTTCTGGATCTGGGAACTGGTTTCATGGGTGTGTTCGACTTGTAAACATTCATCAAACTGGGAAAAAGTATACTTACGTGCACTTTTCTGAATATACTTTAGTAAAAAAGCTTTACCGATTAAAAAAAATAATAATGTTATTTCAGTAGACCAGTTGGAAGTGGATAGGACTTTACCCAGGGAAATAACTGTAGGAATTGCCCATTTATTCATCTATTCATTCTTTCCATTTTTGTTAAGGGTCGACTATGCATCACTCTTCTGAGGGCTGAGGATACCAAGAAGCTATAGCACATGGAGGAGAGGGTTATTAAACAACCACCCACTAACTAAATACTTTCAGCAAGGAAGGGGCAGTCATTACACAAAACAAGATGATGAGATCCAGCGTAAGTGGTCAGCAGGGAGGGGCTCAGAGGGGCTACTTTAGACAGCATGGCCACTGTGTTTCCTGCTGTCTCAGGCTGCTAGGCTGAAGTACTTCTGCACAATTAAGGGTGATAGAACTCAGAGCATGCTAGGGTATCCCCTGCCAGCAGGTTTTGCTTTGTACTGACAATGAGGCAGGATTTCGCCAATGTTCCTCTAAGAAGGGCATCACGTGTAATAAAGAGGCATGATCGCCATGTCACAAGCACACGGCACTCTGTCACTACAAACTGGCGATCCAGGGTTCAGTGTTATCACTGGGTCCTGGGAAGTGTCTTTTGCTGTCGGCTTGTAGTTTTTCCATGGTCATTCTCTACCACTACTTGCCCTGTTTTATAGGATCCTCAGTGGTTTGCCTCCAGGATATCCCAAGATATCCTGACAGCCTATGTCACATACCCTTCATCTTAACACTTTTTCCTGAAATATTTTTCTCTCCAAGTCCCTGGCAATTCTGAACGTTATGGGTATTCCTTTGTTACCAGGGCTTTTTTCAACAACCTTGACTTTTGAAACACTTCTTAAAACGTACTTTAAAAAAAATTTTTAATATCTGAATAATTTTAGATTTCACAGTTAGTCCAAACACCCCACTAACTCTTACATGAGTTAGAAAGCTCGTTGGAAGAAAAGGTACACACATTTTTCTAAGACAGACCAACATTAAAATGGAAGGGTTTAGTTTTTAATGATATCACTGGAGCCTCTAAAAATAAATGTGCTATGTAAATGTAAAACTCTAATCACAAATTTTCATGGTAGAGCATGTGGCAAAGACAGCTTGAAAACATTTCAGCTTTTCAGTAGGAGTTATTGCCAGATTTGATTTTGTTTCAACAACATTGGTTTTCCAGTCTGTCTTTGCATCTCTAAAGTCTACATGTTTTGAGGGTCCTGCTCAGATATTAACACCTCCATGAAGCCTTTCCTGGTAACCTCAGCCAAGAGTGCTTTCTACCAGCCAAACTGTTTCACCTTCCTCACGCATAACTGTGTGAAGGCATATCTATCTCCCCAACTGGCTTTCAGTGTTTTGAACAAAGGGACTGTGGCTGAGTTAACTTTGAACCTTCCCCAGCACAGCACCACCACCATCACCACCAGGATTGCCATTATCACAGGTAATACCCAGTGAGATCTCTGGGATCCCTGCTTTAATAGCCTTACCTCATTTAATTTTCCCAACCACCCCATGAAGAAGGTATCATAAATACTCACTCTTTACAATTGAGGATATGGGAGCCTGGCAGAATTAAGGAACTTTTTTCAAACTCCTCGGGGTTAGAATTGAAACCCCAGGGATTCTGGTTCTAGGATAGGCTTGTATCTTCAGTGCCACTTTGCCTAGTACCTAGCACGATGGCAGTTCATGAGCATGGGTTAAATAAATTGGCCCCAGAGCATGGCCGTGGCTGTGAACTGGTTTGGACAGAAAAAAATAGGAAGTGAATTCTAGCCTCCCCAGTGTTTTGTGGTGGGTTTAAGAGAACGAGTGGGGTCTTCATTCCAAGACTACCAGTGGTCTCCTTGCAGATCTGGGTTTATGGGGTATCCTCTCAGCACCACAGTTTTCCCATGAGCATGACACTCTCTGACCAAAGGGACACACACCCACTGTCTCCTGTAATGCTTTCCAGTTGCTTGTGGGATTCCCCAAGAGGCATGCTGTGAGGACAGGTGGGGCTCTCGGAATGGAATGGATACACACTTAAGCAGTTGGCAGCGATGCGTTTTTTCCATTCCCTTTATTAACTCTCATTGACTTCCATTATAAAAATGAGGATGCATCCCCAGGGGAGAAAACATTTGGCCTCACTACTAGACAAAAATGACCTGTACGAAGGAAACAAATCCTTTTCAATCAGCTGTTTAAAGGAAAAATGATAATGGATGAGAGGACCTGAAGGAATAATGAGAATCATCTTCAGAAAGCAATGTTGAACCACCTAAAACATTAAGCAGGGAAAAAAAAATGCCTCTTAGAAAAAAAAAAATAGGAAAGTAGGTCCACCAAAGGAGTTGAAACCAATGTGGACTGGACATTCATGTATTCATTTACTTGTTTCACTCATTTATTCATTTATTCAACATGTACCACTGATTTGTGCTGTATGCTCTCTGCTTGACAGAGGGGAGAAAGAGACAAACTAGAAGATATTCAAGAGATAATATCAGGAGGACCTGTGAGTGGATATGGAGATGTTATAACAGAGTAGTTATGTCCGGGCTTTAGCATTTGGGAGACAGCACAGGACAAATCCCTGAACTGGACTATGTGGGCAGGAATCTTGTTCTGTGGCTTATCAGAAGTCACCCCGAACATGGCATTTAACCTCACTCTACCTCAGTTTATCCATCTATAAAGCAGGGAAGATCGTCGTCTCTGACTCAGAAAGGTTGTTAAAAGAACTAAATGAATTAATACTTGCAAATCGCTTAGAAATGGAATATAAATGCAGTTCTACCATTTGTTACCTGTAAGGGTTTGTGGGGAAATCACTTTATTCATGTGTAAAATGGGTAAATTATACAACTCAGGATGATACACACACACACACACACACACACACACACACACACATATATATGGAAATCATATATTCATATATTCTATATCATATGTATACCACATATATGTACCTATATGTGTATAACATAAATATATAAAGTACATACACCCAAAAAACACCCAAGTAGCTACGTGGTGAGCATTATGTCAAGATCTCCCTATCCATCTACCTATCTACTTATTAATAACTTATATAATTTTTATTGTTATTTAATAGGAAGACAGAAAGATATTATGAATCTTTTATGTATATATTTTTGAAGACTTGCTGAGCCCCTACCCCTGGCAAGGCACTGAAATTCCATAGTGAAAAGAGACAGATAAAGTTGCCGCCCTTGGGGGTGCTGACATTGTAGCTGATCGTTCTGTCTTGGGAAGATGAATGGATCACGGTGTCCACTTGGACACTGGTGAGGGAAAAGAGCAGTTTGGTGGGGGAGGGCCATGCGGTCAGTTAGGGGCACATGAGGGTCCCAGGGAGAGTTGGCAGGAAGGCACACAGGTTGGGAGTTAGAGGAGAGAATAGGGTTTGTTATGGATTCGGGGGCTTTCGGGAGCTGGACTGGGGAGAGTAAGGTTACCCAGATCACATAAATGGGGTGAGAAGCAATAGTAGGTTAAGGACAGAACTCTTGATAACTCTGAATTTTTAAGATGCAAATAGAGACAAGGCTGCCATTGATGGAGACTGAGCAAAAAGTCAGTGAAGTAAGAGAGCCAGGATTCTGTGAGGACTGTCGAGGCCACACAGAAGCGTGGGAAAAACAGGATCGTGTCCTTGCAGCCTAGAAAAGCAGACATTTACCCAGCAGCCAAGAGAGAGAGACACGGGTTTTCTTACATACATGTTGGAGTTGCAACTTAAAAAGCCGGACTTGGAGACACTTCCCATGTCACGAGACTTGCTGTCCAGCGGAATCTCATCTCCTGAAAGTTGCTTGCTCACAATTCCGCTGGTAACAGGCCCTTACTTTATAGTTGACCCAGCACGCTCTCCCATCTTGTCTGGGCCTCATCCCCGAGAGTCAGGCAGGGCTGCGATCATTATCGCCATTTACAGATGAGGAGGAAATGGGTTCAGGGAGGTTAAATACTGTCGGAGGTCTTGCAGATTTATTGACATCCTGCAACATACTTGCTGTTCTCTACCTGACCCTGACCTTGGAGAACTGTGTCTTCTGAGATCTATTTTCAGAAATTATGATCTACGGGGTCTTTGAGGGGCATTTTGGATCCACATGACCCATGACATATGGGGAGTTAACTTCTTTAAATCCTTTGGAAAGTGAATAAATAAAGAAACGCATGAGGACTAAACCAGGTATTGGGGCATTTCACAGTGATGGAGAGCGAAAGGCAGAGAGACACATCACTCTGTGTCATTACGGCCCACCCTCCCCCTCACCCCACCCCCCCGACAGACAAAGCGACCAGACAGAGTCTCCAGGGATGGCCTAGGCAGCAGCCTGTTTATGTTCCCCTCCCTGCAGGGGTTGCATTTCCTACATCCAGTGGTACAGGACTCGTGTCATCTCTCATGTGTCTCTCGTGCCGTCTGCTGCTGACTTGAGACCTCAGTTCTGACTCGGGTGCCCTTCCTCTTACAGTCCAGCTAGACTTTCTTATTTCTCAAGTCAGCAGCTTCCCTAAAGCACAGACACACAGGATGTCATAACTCAGACGCCAAACAGCAGGGGCTGCCAGGAAGGGGAGGAGGGAATGAAATGGTGCTGGGTGGCCGAGCTGAATAAGGCATGTCTGTGACTTGGAACCCTGGGGAGGGCAAAGCTGAGGATGTCAGGACAAGAGCCGCTGCACTGGGTGTCCAGTTGGCACCTTGTGTTTAAAGGCTAGCGTGTGTGCAGAGGAGGTAGAATTTGGAATTGAGGCGATCAGAGCAGTGGGGTAGAATCCAGCCCCTTACTAGAAAGAGATGGTCAAGAGGTCAGTAGGGGCAGCTCCTACAGGACACTGGTGAGCTGCTCAGTAAACCAAGGCTGAAGCACTTGGGCTGAATGGAGCCCACAGAAAGGTAAGAGATGGTAGGATTTTTAGGGTGCACACCAACAACGAGGTGCAAACAGTGCCAAGAATCAGGCAGCAGACTCCTTTTACATTTCACAACCTAGTGGGCCTGCAAGATTGCGCAGGTCAGGGTCAATGAATATGACCTTGTAGCTGATAGCAGCCAGGACTCAGGCTGGAGGAGCCAGGAGCTAGGAAGCAGGGCTCCAGAGACGTGCGGGGCTGGAGTCACTCAAGACTCCAAAGAGAGCCCGGTATCCCTGCCATCAGATGTGCTGGAAGGGAGTTAGTAGGTCCTGCTGCAACTCCCAATGCAATGTATGAACATGAGTTGCGTCATCTTGGTTCTGTTTCACAGAATCTTTAAACTAAGGCGGCAGACATTTGGCTGACTGTGTGACTTGGAGCACTTAAATTATGTTAGCTAATTATATTAGTTTCCCCATACAATTTTGAGTTGTAGATAGCTTGCTTCATCATTTTAAGACACATTTTAATACATATAGAAACATATATACCTATACATAGAGAAGCATAATAAACATATAGAAAAGTATACTATATGTACACATCTAAATAGCTCACTGAATCTTCACAAACTGAACACAACGCATGTAACCAGCACCCAGGTCCAGAAATACAATAAACCAACACCCTCCAAGTTCCTATAATGTTTAACTCTTAATTTAAAAAAAAAAAAACATCTTAGCAACTATGCCAACTCCCAAAAATATCATTCTGATTTAGGTTGAAAAGAAATAAGGAAGTACTACGCAATATGTGGACCCATTCTCCCACGTACTTTCCATACAGATCTATGCTACAAAGGGAGTTCCACCCTGCCCCCACTTGCCCAGCCAAGCCCAAGGAGATTCACTCTGAGGACAGAAAATGGACCCAGGGCCCCTCTCGCAGCGACCGTTCTTCTGTGCAGTCACTCAGACGCTGGCCCTGTGCCTGGATGAATGTCCTGAGTCCTTTCGAATGACTCGTGTCCTTCACATCATCCCTCTAAGCTCGGAGGCCGCGGCCAGCATGGCATTGGATGATTCCCACAACCAGCACTTAGTTCTTTCCACGTGGAGTCTAGTAGAGTGCCGGGCACCGTCTGCTTTACACAAGCACCTTGGAATTACCCAAGAGTCTGCTTCCAGGACATTTTGAGCCCAGAGTCTTTGCTGAGGATTGGGACGGGAGGACAGGTGCAAATATTCCTCTGAAACTGTACGCAAGGTTTTCGGTATTTTTCTGGGGAGAGTCTCAAAGTTACAGGATATTGCCACACCCTGCCTTTCCTCCTAAAAGGTTAAGAACCTCTCTACATGACTGTGAGTTATTTGAGGGCAGGGACATTGATCTTCAACTTGCATGTGTACTGAGATGTTTTGCCTACATTCCCAGCCGTCAGCCTGTGTAGTGGAAAAAAAACTGGGAAATTGAGTCTAACACACTGCCCTCCTGCTGTGTGACTGGGTGACTTTTTCAACCTCTCTGAGCCTTAGCTTTCTCAGCAGTGGAGTGGGTGTATATAATGTCGACTGCATTGTTTTCGTATGTATGTACACATCTGCCAGGGGGCCTGACTCTTTGAGGATTTCTGCAAAGGCCTCCATCTCTTTCTCTGAGAAGGGGAGGAAGATTGGACTCAGGGTGATCTGGATAGTCTGACTGACAAGTCAGTATGAAGCTGAGGCTGCCCATGAAATGGTAACCCCACCAAGAATGGCCGCAAAACAGTAGAGAAAGCCGAGTATCTTTTTGGGTCTCTATTCATTAATAAATCCCACCACTTTCAACCAAGTTTAACCAGGAACTCTTTCTCCCCAGACAGACTGCCCATAGCCCTTTACAGGGCCCATCCTGTGTGGCCACGATCCATTCTGGCCATGCCTNCTGACTTAGCATGTCTATGGCCTACTGGGGCTTTGGGTGAGGGGCGGGGGTGTGTGTGGAGGAGGGTCCTTCCATATTCCAATCTGCACTGCTAGGCTATGCTCCCAATCCTGGGCATTTCCATACCTAGCTACACCCTGAATTATGCCAAAATAAACACCAGACAAATGAGTCCTGGGCTGGGAATAATTTTTGAGTCCCATCTTCTTTATCTATTGCCATGTGGTTTCCAAGCCACATAACTCCTGTGGACTGCAGTGTCCTGCTCTTAAAATTTTAAAGGAACAGGAGGAGGAGGAAGAGGAAGAGGAAGAGGAAGAGGAAGGAGGAGACAGAGAAGAAAACGCTGTCTTGCTTTACACATGGAACTTAACCATTTAGCTCCACCCATTATGCAAAGGTGATTTGCAGGTTGTAAGAAATGTTAACAAAGATGTTCAACTTCCTCTTTTCATAGGCAGCACAGATCCTCTAAGGATAGCGGAAAATACAGGGTGTCAAATGAGGATGGGAGTTAGAATACACAGTCTGAAATGTTCAGTTTCCTCACCTGTAAAATGGAAGTAACCATAGGGTCCCTTTAGAAGGATGTTACAAGGTTCAGAACACAATGGAAGTCATATTGTGACTATTTTCAAAGACAAGTCATGTTTCAAAAAACATGAGCTCTAGAACATTCCTTGCTGCTCACGCTGATCTTGAGAGGCATGTTTACTGCTCCCCTGAAATGATGAGCTACAGTCCTTCCCTGGATTCAGCAGTGTTTCTGAGACAAGCTTCTAAGGTTCCAACGAGTCTCTTCTAAAGGCCTGAGGTCAACGGAAAGGAATGAACAGGCAAGAAATAACCAGCAAGACTCACTTACCAGACGGAGAAGGCCTTCCACTTTCATTTTATGGCTCACAGCAGACGAGCCTCTTCCCAGTTCCTGTCACACCTCCCTGTCAAGGACACCATCGTGAACCCCTGAAACTCTGGGTCACCCTGCAGACATCAAGTCTCCTCAAAGTCTGAAGCCAAAGTGTAGAGACTGGGAGGTCCCTTGCCATGCCTCCTAAGAGTGAATTTTGTAGCTAAGCATGGCCTTGTCCCTAGATGGTTAACACTGGTTGTGTCTCCTTCCTTCAGGGGACACTAGAGCCATCCTCAGGGACATAGATTTACCAAATAAGACTGAAGGAATGACTATTAATTCTCTGCAGCACATAGGAGGGCAGACAATTAAGTTCGCGAACTCATCCTAGAAAAAGTGCTCCATACCTCACTGCTGAATATCGCTACGGTCACCTTCGAAGTACTCCCCTTGGGAAGCTATGCACTGACACCAGTGACTCGTCCACCCTTTAAAGCAATTTTGGAACACTTTTCCTGGAATGGCCATCAGAACTGTCATCATATTACCCTTGATGTCCTGAATGTCATCAAAATGTCTTCCTTTCAATATTTCCTTTATCTTCGGGTAANTTGTAACTACCGATTTGTACTTCTTAATCCCTTCAAGTTTTCCACCCAGCCCCCAACTCCTCTCTACCAATCTGGCAATCATGAGATTGTTCTCTGTATCTATTAGTCTATTTCTGTTTTGTTTGTTCATTTATCTTTTCCATTAGATTCCACATATAAGTGAGATCACATGGTATTTATCTTTCTCCATCTGGCTTATTTCACTTAGTATAATGCTATAATAATAGTTCCACCCATGCCATCGCAAATGGTAATGTTTCATTCTTTTTTATGGCCAACTAATAGTCCATTGTATATATATGGACCACATTTTCTTTATCCAATCATCCATTGATGGGTGCTCAGTTTACTTCTATAGTTTGGCTATTGTACATAACACTGCAATGAACAGTGGGGTGCATATATCTTTTCAAATTAGTGTTTTGGATTTCTTTGGATAAATATCCAGAAGTGGACTTGATGGGTCATAAGGTAATTCTATTTTTAATTTTTTGAGGAGCCTCCACACTGTTTTCCATAGTGGCTGCATCAATTTGCAATCCCACCAACAATGTATGAGGGTTCCCTTTTCTCCACATCCTCACCAAGATTTGTTTGTTGATGTATTGATGATAGCCATTCGGACAGGTGTGAGGTGATATCTCATTGCATTTAAAAAAATAGATTTTATTGGGGAATTGGGGGAGAGGAATATTGGGGAATTGGAGAAGGGGGAACAGACACGTTGCTGTCCTTTTGTTCTTCAGTCTAGTTGTGGAGGACGTCGCTTCACTGGCCCATGTTGCTATTATCATTGCGTTCTTCCCCGGTGAGGCAGTCGCTCGCCAGCCATTAGATGGCCACTCATGGCAGCCCACAGCAGCTCACGGAAGCTCATGCCCACTGCTGGCCAGCCCCACTGCAGGCTACGCCATTGCTGGTGACTCATGGCAGCCCAGCTCCAGGTCGAGCTGTTGTTCACCATCTTAGCTGTAAAAGGCGCACCATCACTGGCCCTCATGTGGGATCTGAACCGGGGCCCTGCTGCTCAGAGCTGGCATCCCAAGCCAACTCCTAACCAACGCGCCACTCGGCCGGCCCTATCTCATTGAGTTTTAATTTATGCATGTCCACTTTAAATATAAAGTCATAGATAGGGGAATAGAAAATTACATGCTATGCAAACACTCAGCAATAGGCTTGAATGTCTATATCAATATTATACAATGTAGATTTAAGAATAAGCAATATTATCAGGGGTAAGGTGGGGCATTCCATAAGGAAAAACTGGTGAGCACATTCATAAAACCTAGTATTTCCTAAAAGTATATACCACTAATAACAGAGTTTCAACAATGCATGAAGCAAAAATTGGTAGATCTAAAGGAGAATGAAACAAATTCATAATTATGGCCAGGGATGTCAACAATACTCACCAGTAATTATTAGACTAAAGAGGCAAGTAATAGTTAGAACAGGCAGTTCTACACCTTTGTGTAGAAGACTTGCATAACATTATAAACCAACTTGACCTACGTGACATCTATAAAATGCTCCGCCCAACAACAGAATACACATTCTCTTCAGGCGGAAGATTATATGATGTTACTTAGATTATATGGAGGACCATAAAACAAGCTTCAATAAATTCAAAAGATCTGAAATTGTTCAGAGCATGTTCTCTGACAAAGTAAAATTAAGTTTTATACTGAGAACAGAAATACATACGGAAAGTCTCAAAAATTTGGCAATTGGCCAACATTTATATATATTATCCATTAGTGAAAAACAAAAGCAAAACCAAATTTAGATAATATTTATAACTGAATTATAATGACATCAGAAAATATCAGTATTTGTGGAAAGCAGATAAAACAAGGATTAGTGGGGATGTATGTAGTATTAAATGCTTATATTAGAAAACAAAAATTGTACAAAATGAATGAGCTTCCAACTTACAAATCTAGAAATGAAGATAAATATAAACTCAAAGCCAGGAAAAGTAGGTAAAAAGATAAGGGAGGAAGTCAATAAAATAGAAATCAGACAAGAAGTAGATCAAAATCAATAAAACCAAAGCTGTTTCTTTAAAAAAAAAATCAGTGAAATTGATAAACTCCAAGATGGACTGATCAAATAAAAAGAAAAAAAAGGAAAATACATTTTCAACAATTGAAACATAAGGGGGACATCACTACATATCCTACAGATATTTAGAAAATAATATAAGAGAATGTAATAAACAAATTTGTGCCAATGAATTTGACAACTTAGGTAAAATGAACAAATTCTTTGAAAGACACATTATCAAAACTAACTCAAGATGAAATAGAGGGGCCAGCCGAGTGGCTCAGTTGGTTAAGAGCTCGCTCAAGAGTGCGAGCTCTGAGCAACAGCGGTTTGAGTCCCGGTCCGAGCTGAGCTGCCACTGAGCTGCCAACAGGTGGCAGGATGGCTCAGCTGGAAAAAAAAAAAAAGAGAGAGAACAAATAGAAAACTTGTATAGACCCATATCAAATTTTAAAATAAAGTCTTAATTAAAAACATCCCCACAAAGAAAACTCCAAGCCAAAAAGCCTTCATTGTTGAATTCCATTGAACATTTATGAAATAAATAATAACTCTACACATACTTTTTTGAAAAGAGATTATGGAGGAAGATTTTCCAAATCATTTCATGAGGCCAGTTTTACCCTTATTCTCAAACAAGACAAAGATATTTCAAGAAAAACAATCTTCAGACCGATATCCCTTATGAGCAAAGGCATAAAAATCCTTAATCCTTAGCAAATTATAATCCAGCTATATGTAAAAAAGGTAGTATGTCATGACAGAGTGGGGTTTATTCCAGGGATTAATCATTAGCTTATCATTTAAAAATAACTCACTATACTATGTAGCTGGAATAAAGAGTAAAAACACAAATCATGTTTGAGCATACACACATATTTATACACATGACAAAATTCAACACCATTTTATGATAAAGACTTCCAGAAAACTAGGAATAAAATTGCCTCAGTGCTATACAGATTACGTATGAAAATTCTATAGCTAATATCAGACACTCAAGGATGAAAGACTGAGTTGTTTACCCCTAGGTTCTGTAACAAAGCAATAATGTCATCTCTTACCAATTCTGCTCAATATTGCTCTGAAAGTCAAATAAAAGGCGTATAGATTTTAAAGAATTAAAACTGTATTTCCATATAACATGATCACATACATAAAATATCCTAGGGAATCTATTAGAATGTTATTAGTTCTAATAACTTGTTCTAACAAGTGAATTCGACAAGGTCACAGGATACAAGTTCCACATTCAAAAGTCAATTTTATGTCTATATATATGAAAAGAACAATTTAAAAGTGAAATTAAAAATAATACCATTTACAATTGCACCTTGAAACATGAAATCCTTGGGGAAAGTTTCACAAAACATGTGCAAGCCTCTAAACCTAAAACCACGATACAATTTTGAGAAATATTACAAAAGACCTAAATAAGATGAGAAATATACCATGTTTGTGGATTGGAAGATTCAATATTGCTATGATACTTCTCCCCAAATTAATCCATAGATTCAACACCATTGCAATCAAAACCCCAACAGGCTATTTTGTAGAAATTGACAAACCACACGCTAAAAAATGGGCAAATTTTATGTTTCGTAAGTTATACAGCAATAATCATATACCAGACAAATAATTTGATGTTTTAAAAAGATAAAACAATAACAATAAACATAAACTCATCGGGAAGTTAGAATAACCACTGTGTGAAGAAAAGAAAGACGGTCAGGCATAATATCACGAATTTAAAAATTTACCTAAGATAAACCAATCTTTGAAATGGAAGAGGTGAAGTACTTTGGGTTCGCAAGATTAAGTTTCCTGCCAAGTAGAAATGGGGGGGTGGGAGGGGGCTAAAGAGCTCAGCTAATTTCAGTAGTAATGAAATCAATAGTTACATTTTTGCTATACAGATTTTTTTTTTGTATTTTGCTGATGAAAATTCCTATCACAATCACTTGTCAACAAGGAAGGTATCTATGCCTCACACCTGAACCATGAAGATCACTATGCCCTTGGAAGACCTGGTTTAGACCTTGGAAAGACCCAAAATTATTGTGTGGCAATGTGCAGAGTAGCTGGAGATAGTGCCTGGAGCCACCTCCAGCTTAGAGGCACAAAATCCTTACTGGGAAGACACGGGGATGACTGGAAATGCACGCTTGACCCTGCTGGAAAAGAGAGGGCTGACCATGAAATCCATATAGAGGGGGGTCATGTAAAGGACTTCTATTTCCTCAGAACCTTCAGCCT
>NW_017731381.1:491899-499634 GCF_001890085.2 Hipposideros armiger
ATAGTGATTTGTTGACTGGCTAAAAACTCCCTCACAGACAGTGCCATGTGAGCTGGTGCATTGTCGTGATGCAAGAGCCATGAATTGTTGGCGAAAAGTTCAGGTCATCTAACTTTTTCACGCAGCCTTTTCAGCACTTCCAAATAGTAAACCTGGTTAACTGTTTGTCTGGTTGGTACAAATTCCCTGTGAATAATCCCTCTGACATCAAAAAAGGTCAGCAACATGGTCACAACAAGTTCGTGATTTAATCGTCTGACCTTGTACACACACACACACACACACACACACACACACACACACGCTAGAGGACCCAGTGAAAGCACATTCCCCGGAGAAGCACCATTCTGATGCAAGGGGCTAGGATCACTATTAGGTATTGTTTTTATTTTCCACGCATGAACTAAAAGTGGCAGAAATGATCTCCATAGAGAGAAATCTAATGTCTCAATAAAAAATGTATAAATGGGGAGGAGGAATGCTAGGACCCAAAAAGCTAAGAAAAAAAGGAGATCAGCCCTCCAATTTAGAATGAAGCAACTCTCATGCCCCCTGAGAGAAGACTGCCTGTCAGAAAGAGGAGACATTGAGAAGACAGTTTCTATGGAAGGATTATTCTAGAATGTGTGAGAAATCCTGGGTCTAACTTCCCTTCCCCCCTCCCTAGCCAGGCCCGCCGCAGCCTATGAATATATGTATGTATATGTATGTCTGTCTTTACAGCTTAGACAAGATAAAGGGAGCAAAGCGCTCCTGCCACAGGACTTTACCTGCATCCCTGCATAACATTCATAATAATGTCTCCGTCACTCAAAGATGCTCCACGGGCTCGGCCTCACTAGGCCTCAGCAGCTCTCTGATCCCGCAGCCAGCTCCGACTGTAATTGCAAACACCCTGCCCCCGGGATGTGTCACATCACGCGCGGCTTTGCTGGTGTCTGTAAATGCAAGTTCAAGGGGACTTTTTAACATCAGAAGCAAAAATATGAGAGTCAAGAGACAGGTCCCCTGCGCCGTGTAGAGGATCACAGTAAAGATAAGAAGTGGGAGGTGATTGCTCTGAAGGTGGGAAAAATCGTGTGAAGGCAGCAGAACAGACACAAGATAATTACTGCTCAGACTCGGCACAAGCAAAGAGGCCCTTACTTTTGGGAAAACAAGAGGGGCAGACCAAGCCTGGGGGAGAGGCCTGTGTCTCCTGAGTCAGGTAGAAAGCCAGGGCTGGCTTCCTCATAGGAACCCAGGAAGAGATAGAAAATGACCCCCCACACATGGCTTCTTTAATAAAAGGTTTACCTTTGCCATAAGTGAGCTCTTTCCATTGTTTCTGTGCATCTAGCTTAACACCTCTTTGAAAGAGCAGTAACCGCCCTCAAGAGAGCACAGAATCTTGTTACCTATCCTGTAATCCAATCCCTCCCCCCCANAATGAGGACACATCTTTGAAAAATAAAGACCTCAGCCACAAATGCCAAGAATTGTCTTGCCCCAAAGTAAGGTAACTTTCTATCTTAAATAACCAGCCTGGCTGGCCCTGGTGAACTTTTCAAACAGGTAATTCAGACATTCACTAGCGGGGGAAAAAATCAATTTCTTTTTCTAATGCAGTTTTTTCTCTGCCTTTATTATCACTCCAGATACAGAATTTAGGGTGGGGGTAACTGAATTCCAGTGAAGGACCTCCCTAGTCCCAGAACAGGATCCAGCATATAATAGACTCTCAATAAATTTGTGTTGACTTTCTGATTGATTGGGTCATACTTTGGGCAAAGAAACCAAAGTCATTTATGCATTCCCTGATGCTGCTCCTATGACGTGTTGTTTCAAACCTATTCCCACAATATTCTCTTTGCTAATAGGAGTTAAATACATCACAATATGACATTCTGGCAGATTTTTCTTTTCTGATGTTATCTAAACAAATACCCATTCCAATTTACAGATCAATCAGGCCTAGTCTGTCTTTCTGTCTGACAGATGGGTGACATGTTTGCATCATGCAAGGCAATCCCTCCACTAACCTAGCCATGCCCAAGGGGAGGGTTAAATGTGCTCAGAAATGTGAGCTAAAGATTCAGGGTGAACATGATGGAAGAGGGAAACACAATGGCCAAATGTAGCAAACTTTTTGAAAAGACGTCCAACTTCCCACAGGCATGCGATGATGCACCAGTTAGAAATAGAATGCTCAGTGTCTCCTTGCACAGATACACCACACTGCATCATTCCTTTGCTGCAGGAGTGGGACAAGGTCATAACCAGGCAGCAGAGTATCCATCAAAGGACCCCAATTCGAGGCTGGCCCTTTGACTCCTCTCATCCCATCAGGCGCCACAAACAGGCTGCAGAGAAGAGAGAGCGAGGAGAGTGTACAGCCTGGAAGCCAGGTTCATTTCTTGCTTCTTCTTGAGGGAGTGTAACCACTTGGCAATTTGGAGATGCTCCTTGTTAGGCCGAAGATGAAGCTAAAGGTAAGATTTAGGTTGCTGAACAGAGTGATGGAAACGCTCCCCCATTCGCCCCCAAGACAGAAAAATGGTCTGAATCAACATTCAACGTTTGGCAGGAAGTACTTTGGAGACCTTCTTTTTCAAATAAGAACACACATTGAGTCTGTCCCAGGTATAACCATTCCTCAAGGGCCTATGGTGAGCTCAGAAGTGCTGGGTAATTTCAGAGAGAACTACCTGTTATTTCAAGTTCTTTATTTCATTTGACCCTCCGCGCAGCCTCTCACGAGCCTCTCATGCAAGGAAATGTCCTTTTTAGATTCAGAGCTGGGTGCCAGGAACATGGTGGGGAGCAAAAACCAAGACGGTTAACTCAGAATCCAGTAAAGGGATGGGCATTCGTCTGACGATCACGTCGACAAAAGTGGTGTTCCAGAATGAGTGAAGTGCCTGCAGGGAGAGGACCGAGGTCCCAGGCAGATGCTGGGAAGCACGACCTGGTGGCTAGGATTAGAGACATTGCAGCCAGGTGGCTCCAGGTCACATCCAGCTCTGCCAGACCTTGGCCACGTCATTTGGTCTTTCCGCGTCTCTTCTGTGCAATCAGGAATAACGATGGGGCCCACATCACATAGCCATTACAGGACGAAGTGAGGTCATATTTGTGGAACGCCTGGAATGGCGCAGTAGGAAGTAGCCAGCTAAGAAACACTTGCTAAGGAGCCTGTAGAAGGCCAGACCATGATTGCCATCTAGCTGATGAGAATGGAGTTCAGGGAGAATGATCTGACGACCCCAAGATCACACTCTGTGCCCAGGCAGCGAGCTACACTTGCTACCCCTCGCTCCCTTTATGACCATCCCCTCGCTCCCTTTAGCATGCTGCTGCTGGCTTGGCAAAGGGACGCATCGGGGAGGCCCAGCCTTGGGCAGGGCTCGCTGTCACCTCCACAGAAGCAGCCTCCCTATCGTAACACATCTCTGTTGAAGAAACATAAACCACCATTTGGCAGCTTCTCAAGTAAATGTCAGAGGCAATAAAGAGCTCCCTCCTCTCGTTTCACATTCCTGCCTGGACTATAAGACCCAGCCTTATGGGGAAACACACGAGAGCTTAACCAACAGGTTTCCCCAAAAGCCACACCAGAGCGGGCAGGCCCCAAGGAGCCTTGTCTGGAAGGGCCCTCCCTCCTGGCTGCAAATGCCCCCTCTGACCCAGCAGAGGCTGCCTCCCTCTCCTCCTGTCTGAACCTGCTGCCTGGGTGGGGCTGATGTCACTAATCCCGCCCTGGTAGCTGCAGGCCACCTCAGGCTCCCAGCCGCAATTACCCACACCAGCTCTGCACAGGCCCTGCCTCCTCCCCACTGGCATCTCTCCAGCCATGGCTGAGGGCCCAGCGTGGTGAAGATATGGCCTGGCCCGGTGGTGAGTGTCCCAGCCGGGCAGCCTGGCCCAGGTATGACAAGTACCATCTGCACTTGGGTAGACTGGCAGTGAGAGCCGAGCCCAAGAGCCAAATTCCAAAGCTGGGTCCTCAAAGGACAGGAGAGGCTCTGGAAACTAGATGACAACCTCAGAATAGGCCACAAATCTCTAAGGAGTTATTCTAAGAAGAAATCACACCCAGTTCCCAAACTGTGAGTGTAAATGGCTACTCGGAAAACCATTAGCTGTGCCTAGCCTGCCATTTATAATTCTTAGCCTCCTTGCGCCCCTGGACTATATCGGGGACAGATCATGTTCACATTCTCCTAAGATGGAAGACGCGAAGGCCACACCGAGAATTGCCCAAGGGCTCCTGAGCACAACAAATGTGCTGAGGCAACAGGTGCTTGGCTCTGCATTGACTGAACAAGCCGGGGACTCCGGAGGGCAATGGTATTCACCACAAGGAAAAACAAAACAAAACATTAAAATTAAAGCAATAATAATAGCTGACATTTATTGAGCTGTCACTCTGTCTTAGGAACTCTGCTAAACAGTACCGTGCATGAGCTCATTGAAACCTCATAACCACTCAGGAAGGTTGATATCAATATTTTCCACTTTACAGGTGAGGAAACCTGAGTCTGATAGAGAAGTGACTTGCCCAAGGTGCTTCAGATGCAAAGAGTAGATTCACTCAAACCTGATATGCCTAACTCCAAGGCCTACCCCCAAATGAATAGTGGGGACCAAGGCTGCCCCTGTTCTTCCTGTGAGCTGTGGGGTTATGGTTCTACAAGCAACACGGGCTCACATCTTTGCTTCTATTGCCTTCACCTAGATCTCTAAAGCTTTGGAGTCAATGCCAGATATATAAGCCTGATGCATCTTCCTTGGATGCTTGGAACTGACCAGTTACCACTCATTGACAAAGTAATGGATAGTGTGGGAGTTTTGGAGTCAGACATGGGAATGTTTCCCAGCCATGCAACAAATCGTCTGAGTGGCCTTGGTCATGACCATAAGCTTCTCTGATCCATAGACTTCCTTCTATAAATGAGGGGTAGTCATGTTTACATTAATGGGCAGGATAGGGGTGGGGGTAAGCTGAAGTGTCATCTGAAATGCAACGGCGGGCTAAATCACACACTCTATGAGGGCAGGAAGCAATTATAGTTTTGCCCCTGCTGTATCCACAGCATGTAGCCCTTCACCCACAATACACTTTGCTCAATAAGTGGCTGTTGAAGAATCTATTTTTAAAAGTTACTTGCAAGTGTACATAAATATACGTGTAGAGAGTTACAGGTAAGCTCACAGGANGGATATACAAGTTCTTGGGTTTCTTCTGCCAGTTAGGAGCCACATCTGCTCCTAATTCTCACTCATTCTTTCACTCAACGAGTATTTATTGAGCACCTAATATATTCTAGGCACTGGGGATGCAGTCATCAAAACACAGACATAGTTTTCTCTCCCACAGAGCTTCCAGTCTAGTGAGAGAGGTAAATAATAAACGACTAAATGCATAATTAGAACTTGTAATACATTCATTCATTCATTCAACACATATTTATTGAGTGCCTACCATGTCCCAGGCACTGTTCTAAAGAGTGTGGACATGGTGACAAAACTACAGACATTTTCTGATCTTCTAGACCTTCTAGAGAGCACTCAGGAAATAAGATAAAGAGGTTACGCACATCATAGGTTGGTGGCAAATGCTCAGGAGAAACAAAGTAAAGCAGAAAAAGGGGGTAATAAAACATCAGGCGAGGGAGAGGGTTTGAAATGTTGAATGAGGTCAGGGAATGCCTCCCTGAATAAGTGGCTTTTGAGAAAATAAATCTTGAAATAATGAGGGAGCAAGGCATGAGGCTATCTGAGAGAAGATAGTCCCACAAGAAGGAATGGCCAGTGCAATGCTCTTGAAGTGAGAGTGTATCCAAGTAAAGAAAAATGCAGCACAGGGATAATGAAGATCAGGTCTATCTCCTTAGAGTTTTCAGCAAAGAGCTCTGTGAGGAGATGGCTGCTAAGCTCAGGTGGGAGGCTGAGGCAGTATTTCCTCCTGGGCTACGTGACCATGTTCCATGTAGGACTTCTGTTTCTCACTCTGACTCCTTTCTGGGCCTATAACTCATTCCTGAAAGCCAGCTCGCTCCAATGGTGGCCAGCCCCTTTCAGCTCCCCTCTACCCAGGCTCCTGCTCCAACCCTGGATGCCATTCCAGTATAATCATGGCCTGGAGATTTTCAATCCCTCCGCCTACACCCCCCACTGTACAGGTGAGACTGACCTGGAACCTGTCAGCATTCCCCACATCCATTTGAACAACTGAGACCCCTCCCTCCACCCATGGCCGGCTTTCCAGCTGGGTAAGTTTCCTCCGTTTTAGCCCCAGTATCTGTCCTTCTTCCAGATGTCTCATACTTCTGAGGTCCCAGCATGCCTTGCAACTGGCTAGTCCTGGCCAAGTGATGACACATTCACACTTTCCTGAAAAAGAAAAAGGCAGCCATATAGCTTCTGGAGACTTGATTACTTATGGGCCCTCGGTCTACTTGGAAATCCTACAGAGAAAAAGGACAAAGGAACATGAGTTATGACGAGTTACGTTCAGTTCTCTTTTGCTGTTTACTAGCTGTATGTCTCGAGGAGAGTTGACTTCACTGAGCTTCGGTTTTCTTATATGTCAACTGGGGATTCCTTTTCTCCTTCTCAGCTTTTGAAGGATTCAATAAAATAAGTTAATTGAAGTGCCTGACATATAATAAGCGTGCCAATGAACATTTGTTGAATCTGAAACTTCAGTCTCCTCTTTGGTTTATGCCAGGGGTCAGCAACCTATGACATATGGGTCAAATCCAGCCATTGGCTTGCTTTTACAAATAAAGCTTTATTGGACCACAGACACACCATTCATTTACATATTATCTAGGAATGCTCTTGTGCTACAAAAGCAGAGTTGAGTAGTTGCCGCAAAGACCACAAGCCCACAAAGCCTACATTATTTGCTATCGGGTCCTTTACACAACCAGTATAAACCCTGGTTTATACCATCATGGGCACCTAGTATTATGGTTAAGCACAAGCTCTGGAGTCAGGCTGCCTAGGTTTAAATGCTGGTTTTATCATTTACTAGCTTTGGAAGTCAGCAAGTTATTTATCTGTACCTTAGTTTCCACATCTGTAAAATGGGCATACTGATTGATCACAATGGGTTGATGAAAGGGTTAAATGAACCAATCCAGTCAAATGCGTAGCACACTACCAGGCAAATGGTTAGTGTTAATTAACGTAATGGTTATTGTTGTGACTGTTACGTAGTATTGCCACATAGGCTGTCCATGCAGTTTCTCCATCAACTGGGGTTAGGGATAGTTTATAGAATCAACTGGAAACCCAAGGATCCTGGGTAAAATGCTAGTTGGCATATAAACATCCCTCAAAGTGCCTTGTGTATGGCCCTGGACCCCAGGATCTGGCCCCACCCCATCTGCTTCTCCCCATGGCTGCTTTGCATCTTCTGCTCCCCGCACAGAACCTGGTTGGTGACCTGGCCTTAAGATTCAGGCCTGCAGATGAGGCCTTCCCTGCCAAGCCTTTGGCAGGTGTGTGCATGAGTCACCTCTGTGCTGAGGGCCTTTTGCTGGTGAGGATGACCTGCCTTGAGTCTGGCTTGGTAAGAGCCCCCGGGACAATTATTGGCGTGGGCTGCACACCCTCATTCACTTTGAAGGTGACCACACCAAGGGAGGAGGAGCATCCTCTAGTGGCCTCTGTGTGCATTTGAGGGCTTGTTGGGTAGAACTTACAGCTGAAGGTCACGGGCTAAAGTGACAGCCCAGGTGGGGAG
>NW_017731381.1:509059-510959 GCF_001890085.2 Hipposideros armiger
AATTGCTGGTGAAAAGTTCAGGTCGATTTTGTCTAACTTTTTCACACAGCCTTTTCAGCACTTCCAAATAGTAAACTTGGTTAACTGTTTGTCCAGTTAGTACACATTCATAATAAATAATCCCTCTGATATCAAAAAAGGTCAGCAACATCATTGCAACAAGTTCGCAAACTTAATTGTCAGACCTTATGTATTCAGCTATTTCACAAGTTTCTGAGGCCCTTTGTGTCTGCAATCCCTGAAAATAACCATGTGCATATTAGCTCAATCATCCCAGGTATCCTGCTGGACCCCTGTGCTAACACCCCATCTTTCAGAGAGTGAAATGAAGCTCATAGAAGTTAAGTGACTTGCCCAAGATCACCAGCAGCAAGGGTCAAAGCTGTTTCTCATCTCAACATAGCTACTGTTTGATCCCAGTATATCATACTTTGATAAACAGAGAAAATAATTGATTAAACGTGAAGCAAAGACTGGAGCAAAAACGAAAAAGAAAAAAATAAAGAAAACTGAAGCAGAGGGAGAACAGGGAGTTTTTAAAAGGATGGTTTATTAATTAATTGAAAATGATGCTATGGCTTGGACTTTCCCCAGTGAAGGGCCAAACACAAGCTTGATTGGACACACATATTCATGTCTCTAGAAACAAGTCCAGGTCTCCCAGACAGAAAACATTTTTTTCCTTGACTCATAAAGACAGCTCTGAAACAACAACAAAAAAAGCATTCGAGAGTTGGCTTAGGAATAAAATAACTTGTTCAAACTAGCAAACATTTTCCAAATATTTCTTAGAGAGTCTCCCACCAAACCTCACTGAATCAGCAAGGTCTCCAGGTGGCTTCAGACATTTAGCTGAGGCCATATTTATGATCTGGGGGTATAACCCATCTCTAAATCAGTCTTTGGAACAGGCCCTGGCACTATCAGCTGTCAGGGTTTATTGGGGCAGCAGAGGGTCCTATTGCCTGTTTCCCTGGCCCTTGCAGAGAACCTGAGATGTCCCCTGAGAGTCACCACGTGTACAGAAATAGAGGAGAACAGAGAAAACAAGCATTTCTTTTTGCAACTTCAAAATCTATTTCTGGGATTGAACAGAAGCCATTAAAACATTCCCATGACTCTGTGCCAAGCCCCCAAATTACTAATGACAGACATGCTGGCTCGAAGGGAGTCATTGCTGGCAAATATCCCTTTGGTATCTTATTAACAGTAACAACCCCGAGCCTTTCATTGAAAGATCTCAAAGCACAGTGTAAGACTTTAATTGACTTCCCCCCCACAACTCCGTCCCTGAAAAAGGTAATTATCATTATATCCCTCAGACAGTTTACACAGGGGTTAAATGGGCGACGGAGGTTGAATGATTTATCCGTTTCATATTCTAAGTTGAAAGGAAAAGTCTAAATAATGTCATAACTTAGGGTGAACTCAGCTGCACGACTTGCTGGAACCGTGGGATCGTCAAAGCAGACAGAACAAGCGCCTAGTAAGGCCAACACGATTAGAGATGCCTCTGAGTAGTGACCACAGGCCAAGGCCAAGCAAGCGTCATGTACGAAGGTGCTGACCTGAACTCAGTTTAGCCTAAATGGGAGACTCTCAATATCATGCATATAAAGTCCAAAGTCAGAGTCTACGTTCAGTCGCTTGGTCTATCTCATTGGCCGAACAATGTGGCAAGAGCTAGAAATGTACCTGGTCCCCAAATAGAAGAGGGGTTCATCCTAGTGGAGAACTTGAATGTCAGGCGTGACGTCTGGGGCAGTCACCCAGATGGAGGACCTAAGCCATTATGGAAATGGGCAGCACTGCCTCACACACCTGTTCCCCCTCCTGTACATCCCATCTCGATAAATGGGACCTCTCCTCACTCATGTGTCGTAACCAAGGTGCAAGGATC
>NW_017731381.1:517196-560112 GCF_001890085.2 Hipposideros armiger
TTTTTTGACTGCTACCATAGTGGTTAACAAGAAAGAAAAAAAAAGCTCTAAAACTAGCCTGCCAATGGGTTCATGCATGGGAAGCACTTAGAATCATGTGGCACAAAGAAAACACTCCACGTGTGTTGGTTACTTCTATCTTTATTTATGTTAAAACGGGAATACCATATTTCAGTGTTTGTCCAGTTTCTTCAGCCCTACAGCCAAGACAGCCCCGTATTTGCCCAGAGAAGGCAGGGGAGCCGAGACTTGCTCTTGCTGTCCTAAGCTCAGGATCCCCCACACCCAGAGCAGGTCTGTCTGTGGCCACCCAGTCGTGCTGTGTCGTCTGGGTGAGTGGGGTTTTGACTCGGACCTGCTTTGCACTTAGGCACCTTGTTTAGATCTGACGTCCTGTCCTGACCTCCAGTCCACTTGGCTGGGGCCCTGACACCTGTCCTGCCTTAGCAAGCTCTTCCCAAACATTGATGCCATTCCTCAAACCAGGCAGCCTGCCCGGAGCCTGACCTGGCTTGACTGCCCCTCCCAGGAGACTCCTGCCACCCTCTTCGGCCTCCAGATCAGAGCTCTTTAGACTTTCTTTCCGACTGGCTCAAGTCCTGGTCACCAGGCCCCTTTTTCGTTACCCAATACAAGTGCTGTCCCATCCTGGCTGCATCTTTTTCCAGTCATCCTGAGCTTCTGAATTCCCAACCTGACCCCATTCAAGGCACGATATTGGAGGGTTTTAGAATTCCAGACTCCCTGCTTTATAGATGAGGACCTGTGTCTCAGGAAGGGGAAGTACATTCCCTCATGTCACACCCTGAGTGTGTGACAGATGCAGGATAAAACCCCAGCCTCTGAGAAACATTTGTCTTGGAATACTGTTGCGATTCCAAACAACGACGGCTTATGTTTCCTCGGCTTGTCCTCACACAGCCTGTGAGAGAACTTCTTTCTGAGGCCATACTAGCAGGGAATTCCTTCTCACAAAAGTAGTTCCTGTCCTCAGATATAAATACCTGTTCTCTCCTCGGGCGTTCAGGAGTTGTCAGAGCATTATGGTCTGTCAGTAGCCTGTGGTGGTTGAAACAGAGAAAGAGAACAATCCTGAGAATCCTTGAAGCCGAAAAAGATATCAGATGTTTACCTTGGTTTTCTGTGAGCTGGCAAAAGCCTGCACAGGACCAAGATAGCCACACAGTTGTTTCAATACTCCACGTTACGTGGGCTTTTTGACAAAGCCGATTAATTGACATACTGAGATATCTGACACGTTCATGTAAGTCCTCATGGTCACTATCAGAACAGGGTGGAGGAGCACCAGGNCCAGCTGTTTATAATTACCTCCCTCAGGCTTCTTGGGGTGAGTGACTCAGCACTCTGCCTTGTTTTCACTTTTTCTTTTTTTTTTTTTTTTTTTAAGAAGCCAGATATTTGTTTAACAGAGTGAGCTCTTCCAATATCTTGGCCACTGGATGTTCATGTATGTTTCCCATATATAGGCAGCACCTACAGTTCTTTGTCTGAAGAAGTTAGATTTTGGAATTAGAAGTAACTGGACTTGAATTCCATCTCTAACAAGTTGTGATAGTCATTTAGACTCTGAGCCTCAGTTTTCTCATCTGTAAATAGGAATCCCAGTATGTATTTCACAGGGTGGTTATGAAGGTAGAATGAGAAAATGAATGTAAAAGGCCTAATCCAGTACTTATCCATTGGACTTTTTTACTCCAAACGTATCATTTCTTTCTTTTGTCTCGAATATGCAATCAGCAATTAAATCAGACAAATGCTTCCTTCCAAATGTCTCTCATATCCTCCCCTTTCTTCTCCACCTCCTTTTTAATCAAGGTCATAGTCCTGAGTTCTAAACTTGTACAATAATCCCCCAAGTTTTTAGCTTCTCACCTTTGCCTTCTTACAACACATCAAGTTTCTTAAACTGTACATTCTATCCCTGCTCGAGTATCAGGACCCAATTTTTCAAGGTCACCCTTAGCTGTATGTAGGTCTGAGTTTTACTCTTGTGGATTCAGCATCACCCACTCAATCCTCTGAGCTGGCTTCTACCAAAGCAGGGGACCGGGTTGCCTAACATCTACACAAATCTAAGTCACACTGTCAGAGACTCTCCATTGCCACAAAGATTTCATCCCGGTCTCTAGACTTTACACAATCTTGGCCTCACTCTCTTCTGCTCTCATTATGTCCCACTTTATCTAGCCTTGTCTTTGTAGTCTGCAGTATCTTCCATCTTGAAACACAGAAATGTCACCAGGAAAAGTGTGTGACCCACAGAGAATAGGGTTTGAATTTCATTTTCAAGGAATAACTTCTGCTAAGTCACTGAACCTCTCCATCTACAATTCTTCTGTGTATAAAATGGGGATTCTGATACCTATCTGAAACCATATTGTGGGGACTAAATAAGAAAACAGGACCAAAGTATCAAGTGACCCACAGAAAACGCTCAACAGATATCCATCTTTCTTTCTTTCCATTTCCGTGGTCTAGTTTGTCCATCACAGATGAGATAGTGTCCTCACTTTTCCCCACATTTTGTGTCATCTCTACTTCACCAACCCTGTCTTGTCATGTTTTTTCCCCCCTACTAACTATATATATTGAACCAATCTACTCTGTAATGACAGTGGGACCAAATAAAATTCAGAGCAAACACTCATATATCTTTGGACACCAAGTAGCATAGTACCAAAATGCACAATGAAGCAACTATAGAAATAGCATCATGGAAGCACGCTGAGAAGACGAGGAGACTTAATCTCACCTTCCTCCACCCAATATGCCTTTGCAGGAAATATGTGTGTGTGTGTGTGTGTGTGTGTGTGTGTGTTTAAAATAGAAAATACTAATTTTGTAAAATATCCAAGTGACATCTACAAATATCATCTATATATTAACCAAGACAGAAAACCTCAGTAAGTTCCAAACTCAAAAATCAATTAAACAACAAAAAATTGTTTGCAGTATTCAGAGCCCGACTCAATTTCTTTCTCTTTCAGAGAGTCTTTTGTTAGAGAGCCATGCAACTTGGATAGGATTTCATCTCTGAAACCCAACTGGCATTGTCTTTCAATGAAAGGGCTTCCATGATTCCTAAATGGACCCCTCCCTTGTGCCTCATCTTAAAAAAATGGCAGAAAGTTTGTTTCAGTCATTCATGAATTCATTTGGTCATTCATTCATTTAGGCACTCATTCATCCATTTAAAACATTCATTCAAGACAAATAACCATCCAAAGGCATCCCTGATAACTAATGCTTACTCCAGGAAGCATCCTGGATTGACCCCATGGATGGTTTGCAACTAGCAACTCTGTGTAAGCAACCGATATCGGGCGGGGGAGCCTACAGGGTTTCAAGTGCCAAGAAAAGCAAAGTAGGACATATGCTTCATGACAGAGGGAAGAATGGCACTAGCGTCATATTGACTACCTATTCTGAGATGTGAAGAGCACCTTGACTCCTGGCTGGCCTCTTCTCGGAGCCACAGGATCTAAGTTCTCTCATGTTGCCTCTCACTGCTCACTGAATGAGCGTGTGCAGCCCAGGTGGCCATGGTTTCTCTGCTGATCTCTCCATCACCCATCTCAATTCACTTCACCTGCCTGCCTCCTCTCCTTGGGCTGACCTTGCCACCCCAGCCAAGATCAGCCTGGCCTGGAAGGACCCCATCCTCTGGGACTTTGAGAGGTCTCCCCAAGTCCTCTGTGTCTGATCCTTTCAGCCCTATCCAAGTCNGATGATTGATTTACTGGTGCTAAATGGACAGTGTGCCCAATAATTGGATTCCTGTCCCACTTAACAACCACCCAACTTATTCCCAGGCCCATCCTCCGAGAGGTAATTCTTGTCCTGAGTTTCTTTCCTACAGAAAGGGAAGAAAGTCTATCAGTTCACAACTCCCAGAATTTGATTTCAATTTTCAAGTATACAATCATCAAGATGGCACTCCAACTGGTAGAGAGGGCAGAAGATAATAACCCATTACAAGGGTGATAATGTCAATAAAAGTATCTACCATTTATGAATACATTTAAAAAGCCAAGTATTGGACAGATTGCTAATTATGAATAATTTCATAATATTTTCTCAAGAAGGAAGTAAAAAAAATGCATTACTTTTATCTCCACTTTTCAACTGGGCAGACTTGATTGAGAGAGATCAAAGATCTTGGCCAAGGACACAGCCACAGAGCCAAAACCAAGCCTAGAACAGCATGATTCTACAGCCTGTGCTGGGAACTGAAAAGTAAATCAACCACAGCCGGGTGCCTCATCCATAACCGTGTCCATGATGGCGCCAGGATTAGACTACATTGTTCTTGATTCTTAAATTCTACTTCTGCACGTTGAATGATCTCTAGATTTCCTTCCAGAGCCATCTGGATTATCCAATTCCAAATTTAAGTCAGATCACACAACGTTCTGCAGGTTTCCCCAAACCCTGGCAGAGTTTCCATTGCCCACAAGATGGCGTTGAGGGGTGATCCAAAAACCTCTAGCTCTGGACATTCTACGTGCCCAGTTCCACCATGGCATAAATGCATTGTCATTCTCCAGCAGGATCTGCTAACAGTTTTGGACCAAGGAGGGAGAAGGGAACCTAGTTAGATATATCAACTGCCTGTCGTGTGCCAAATTCTACATTAAGTGCTTTGCAGTAGAGAAAAAAAGAAAAAAAGAAAAAAAAATCTCAGAAACCCCTTGGGATTCCCTGCCAGGTGCTACAGCTACTTGCTAATTGTTCATTAACTAAACTAAACTGAGTTGGTTTAGCAAAAACCTTCATAGGAGCCCTGATCAAGCCCTGATCATATCTTTCTTACTTGAGTTTCCATTCTAGATTGACAATGGCAGGCGCTCCGTCTGCTAAAGAATTGATGACTGATGTTCCCCTGCAATCCCTTAAATGCTGACTTGCTCTGCATCAGGTTGAGATAGATTTCACATCCAGCAAATAGTAAGGTTGCCACTGAGAGTTGGGATTCTGGGAAGGAAGGAGAAAGGCCAGCTGGAAAGCAACTTGGATCATGAGAACCCCGATCTGCAGCTCTAGAACTGGTCCTCAGAACCCTTGAACAAATCACAATGAGCCTCAATGTCCTCATCTTGAAAATAATTGTGTTTCATTGAGTAGTTTATATTATCAAAATAATCAAATATGTTAAGGAATGCAAGTCACAATGCATAAAAAGTCACTATGAAGAATGTGAAATCCTATATACATGAAGAGAGTATGTATTACCTGTTAGTAGCTGACACCAAATATGGTGATAAGTTAAGATTCCAGAATTGGGTCTGAGTCTGAATCTCAGCTCTCACATTTATTAGCTAAATCATGGAATTCCACAAGCAATAGTCTCTACATCTATAAAATGGGGGTAATAATAGTACAAACTTCCTGGGGTTGTTGTGAGGACTGAGATAAATATAAAATACTTAGCATAATGCCTAACACATAGTTAATACTCTAGTGGTAACATTAATAAGATTAATATTATGTACACAACTTAAATTTCATGTAAATTATGAGCTATGTTATTCCAGGCATGGCTTGTACCAACACCCGTGAGCCAATTGTGCGCTTTTCTTCCCAATTTTGTGTTCAGTGACATGCCATTGGTAGCTTGAAATTGGCCAGAATGGAAGTTATTTACACCATGGAAATTGGCAAATGCTACAAATCAGAGTAGTTGTTTGTTTTTCCAGAAAGTCAGTTTACCAGTATCCTACTGGCTCTGAATATTGAATGTGTTTTAGTTTAGGTACACTAGAAACAGTTCCTGAGATAGAGTCATGTGCAAATGAGTTGTTATATAAAGGAACGCTCTGGAGTAAAATCTGTAAGGGTCTAAGGGAAGCAGCATGAGGCAGGAGAAGACACCAGGCAAAGATGTGGATTCAGCCAAAGGCTGGTCTCAGCCTAATCCCACAGGCAGCTCTGCAGCCCACAGAGTTCCCACCTTGAGGCAAGGGGGCCAGGCTTGTCTACCCCCCCCCTATGACTTGGCCATTGGCTACTGACCACCTTCTGGGTGGGATAAAGCTTCCCAGACATTTCTGGGTGAGACAGCTCCTGATCTCAGAATAATNACACACACACACACACACACACACACACACACACACACACACACACCCTCTTTTCCTTACTGTAACTACTTACCCAACCAGATCAGGTTATAATGGGTGATGTTTTGCTCCCAATGTTTCATATCCTCTCAGAAGAAAACTAAACACAATTATCAGGGAAGAAATGTCACTCGGTCGTACATCACACTGCATACGAAATTCTTAGAAAACAGCTTTGGTATTTTATGTGGAGCCCCTTAGATGTTCATGTTCTAATCTTATTATTACCAATAGCCAGACACAGTTCCACACGCAGTGTAATGTGGCCAGGACTTGACAGGAGACCATGTTCCTAATCTCTGCTCCTCCCCAAAAGCTGACAGCCTGGTAGAGGACTGCATCAAAATAACAGTAGTAACTATTATCTCTTTAGCTTCTTCTTAGGTACTGTTAGAGCTTAAAAGTTCCTGAGTGAGCATGAGCACAAACACTCCCCATTACGGGTGAAGAAACTGCAGCCAGAGAAAGGAAACCCTTTCTTAATATCACTCAGTAAATCAATGGAAGATTCTGGGGTTACTTGTCCTTTACGGATCTGTGACTCCAGGTTGTTCAGGTCTCGACAAACAGGCAAGCCACTCGTGTGTGTGTTTTCAGAGATTCATTGAGATATAATTGACCTAACATTGAATTTACTTGTTTTAAATGTGCCAATGTAATGACTTGTTGTCAATTTACACAGTTGTACAATTATCATCAGCATCTAACTTTACAACATTTCTGGGACCCCAAAATAGGATCCTTGATCCCATGGGCAGTCACTCCTCATTCTTACTTCAGCCCCACAGCCCCAGACTACTACTAACCCCCTTCTGTCTATAGATTTGCCTTTTCTGGACATTTTCTATATCTGAACTCATGCGATATGTGGTCTTACCTGGTTTGATTTATTTCACTTAGTAGCACGTTTTGAGGTTCATCCCCATTGTTATCCATTACTTTTTGTTGGCAAATAGTGTTTCATTATATGAATGACCACATTTTATTTTCTATTCACCAGTTCATGGATATTTGGGTAGTTTTCACTTTTTGGCCTATTGTATTTTAACACACATCCCAACCCCAAATGACTGGTAGTGGCTATATATGTATATGAAGGATCTTGTATCATGTATATTAAGGATCTCATGGCTACATCTAGACTCAATAGAAAGAGCATCCCTAAGAATCAATGATGTCAAAAAAAAAAATAAAAAAAAAAAAAATAAAGCTAATGAAATAGAAAAAAAAGAAAAGAATCAATGATGTCTGCCACTGGCGAGGCAGTAGAGAATTGTGGCATTCATGAAAAAGAATGATGACACCATGTCCAAGAGGTGTCTTCTTGTCCTAAATGGAATAGTCACATTTCTCCTNAAAAATATTTATATACACATATGTGCATGTTTGCATAGGGGCGGGGGGGGGCGGGGGTGTAGCCTATTATGTATACGGGGCCATCTATTACAGAGGTCATATATAAATGTATCTATTCATGTTCCATATATTTTATATTGTATGAGAAATTTTCAAGCTTTAGAACCTTGCCAGATGAAATTAGAGCAATTGTTCTTCTGCAGAGACTTTGGGAAACTAATGAGGTCCACACAGAGCCGTGAGAAAATAGAATTAAAAAAAAAAAAGTGCCCGGTTTCCAAAAATACAGCGGCCACAATCCCAGAGAGAGTGATCAGTTTAGTGACTAACCTGGAGGCCCATCAGTGGCCCAAGCGTATCTTTAGGGTTAATACAATTCTGAATGCAGCTTTAATCAGCTTAGTCCAACCTGGGCACCCAGGACCTACAGGCAAAGGGCATTTTCCTACAAATCCTCGGGAAACCATCTCCTCTGCTCTAGATAAATGGATCCTTCTCTCTCTAACTCCTTCCTGGAGTGCAGAGCTTCACATTCTTTTGTGTTTAGGAAAGAAAAGGCAGTACTAGGAAGGAAACCCTTGCAATCTGAACCCCAAAGAGCCTTTTCTTAGTACGAGGCCTTCAATATTGTCTGGGAGTTTGGACCCCAAGTTGGAAAACTTAACCCCAAAAATGTGTTTCTGTTTTAATGTTCTATCATCCCAACTTTTCCTGGAGTCTCTGTTCCCGTCAGAGACCACCCTGGAAAGGAACTCTGTGCCACTTTTGTCATTCTCCAAGCCCCGCGGGACCAGTCTTTGGCCAATATGGCGACCTCCCATTCTGATAGCTTCGCTCACAGAATGCACGGGGTGGGGAAATGAGAGGCCAGCACTGGATTCCTGCCTCGGTCAAATGAGCCAGCTGGTTTCAAACAAAACCACTGCTGGCTGGCTTCCTCCCCATGCTCCAGCCTTTGCCTCCAGTTTGGAACAGAAAGGGCTTTTTGCCAGCAATCACCCCCAAAGGGTGCTTTCCTATTGCTTAACAGAGCTCAGGACCAGAAATGCTCGCTGTTTTCTCACTTCTTCAGCTCCCTACAGTCCTATCTTCTGTTTGGGACTGCCTTGGAAGAAATCCAGGGACTTTATGATAGGTTGTGTTTGGTCTGAGCCACAGAAAATGGCTCTGGGGTAGACTTTTGAGGGGCTCTCCTTGCTAGCAATGTAGGGCAGGGCATGTGCACTCTTTTACCTCTGTGTGTATTGAGATGATATATGGGGCATTTTTTTAACTGCCGTTATTGAGCGTACTATATGCCAGCTTTACATTGAGCATTTACATCCACCATATCATCCTTGGATGATATGGAAACTCAAAGGGTAATTTTTCAAGATGAGCGCAAGAGTTGGGGTATTAATTCGGGTCTATCTGATCCAGAGCATATTGTGTGTCATCACGAGTCCTATTCCATAGTCATCAAATATCAAAACTTCCAATAGGCAGAGAAGAGATAAGAACTCGAGTAAGCCCAGGCTTTCTGTTCTGTTGTCTCTGTGTGATGGAAAGATGGAAGAGAGGGGCTTTCTTCCCTCTGTTCAAGTCTTTACCTTCCTCAGTGAGCAAATGCATAACGCACCTACTGAACTACCAGGAATGGAATTCATTCATTCCGTTTCCCCACATGCACCCTGAGCAGCAGTGATCACCTGATCTGGGATGATGGCCATTGGAGGACCAAAGACAGCCTCCATCCAAAAACCATGCTCGGCACTCAGACCAAGACCAACCAAGTGCCTTCTTGTGGAGTCCTGGAGAAGGCCAGGTCCCCTGCACCACGGGCAACCTGAGGGTAGCTTCCGGGGTTGGCATCCCTGGGAATGTATCCTGACTCACAGACTTCCCAGAGAGAAAGAGACACAAGCTCTGGAGCCAAGGGAGAGGGGGAAGACATCGGGTGCTATTGTTTCTTTCTTGATCTTATTAAGGCCAGAGGGAGGACCCATTGTGCTCCTAATGGCTGCTGAAATGTGAGGTATGTTCACTGAATGGAAGCATTTTGGCTTTAATTAAAAACACAGACTCTCTGACCTTAACAAGATGAGCTAGACAATGAGGAACCCAGGCCCAACCTTCAAAGCAGATTTGGGGAAACTGAATTTGAGTCCTACCTAACAGTTTCATGACCTTGAGCGAGCTTATGTTTTTACGCTGTGCTTTGCTTTTACCATTAATGTGGCTGGCACTTAATAATTCTTGTTGATCTAAATTNCCCCCACCCCCGCCTTGCTTTCTCCCACACTCATGTAACCTTTCTTACAGTCTCTCCTTAATCTCAAATGCATAAAAGAAGCTGCAAAACTCTTATTCTCCGGAGCATTTGAGATTTTTGCTCCCTGGCATGTGTCTTCAGTTTGGCTCAAATAAACTCTTATAAAAATTAAAAAAAAAAATGCCCCTTCATACTTAAGGATTTTGTGAGCCAAGTTAAGTATGGATTTTTACCAACTTTTCTAATCTGTTTTAGAGGAACAGTGTGTGTGTGTGTGTGTGTGTGTGTGTGTGTGTGTGTGTGTGTGTGTGTTTTCAGATGATAGAAGGGCCATGAAGATTTGGGGAAAAGGGAATAGAAAGAGACATCAAAAAGGCTACATACTATCTGATCCAACTATATGACATGGTAGAAAATATAAAACTATGGAGACAGTAAAAAGATCAGTGGTTGGCAGAGGTTTGGGGAGAGGGAGGGAGGGATGAAGAGGTGGGCACTGGGTACTTTTGGGCAGTGAAACTCCTCTGTATGATGGTGTAATGGTGGGTACATGGCATCACACATTTGTCAAGACCCATAGATTGTACAATACAAAGAGTGAATGAACCCTTATGTAAGCCATAGGCTTTAAATAATAATAATAATAATAATAATAATAATAATAATAATAATAATAATAATATACTAACATTGGCCCATCAACTATAACAGATGTACCAAACTGGTACAAGATGTTAATAAGAAGGGAAGCTATGCGTGGCAGGGGAGAAGAGTACATGAGAATGCAATGTACTTTCTGTTCAATTTTCCTGTAAACTCGAAACAAAATCTATTAATTAAAAAGAGAGAGATGTGGGTGAGAATATGGGATTAACATTTAAACAGCCCCTTCCCACCCAGACAAACACGTGGCAGTTTAGTAACTAGAGAAATTTGGATATTAGAGTCCAGGAAACACTCTCAAAGTAAAGAAAAAACTCTAACTACCTGAAACTCAACTTGGTGGTAATCTGATTTCACTAAAACCCTGAAAATAGCTAAAATCCTCCTAACCCGGCAAAGAAAAAGTGAGAGGGAACTTCACAAGGGACATAACACCAGTGCTCCCTGAACTCTGTCGGGTGAAGGGCTGGCTTTAGGGGGCTGCTATTTGTTTATTTCAGTTCAGTTCATTACCTACCAATACTTTCGTAAAATAAAATAAAGATGAGTTACTAGAAAAGAAAAATAGGGCACTTGGTTATCAAGTTCTTGTTAAAGTTTATGAATGTTTGTTCTCAGTGTCTGTACTTATCTCATGGAGGACTGGTAACAAAAGTTCACGGACAAGCACCCGTCACAAGCAGATGGCACTTTGAGAAGCACTTCATTAGAGGAGAATGAACCTACCTAAGACCCAGGCACTCCACAAATGCAAGCAGCAAACAAAAAGATATCCAGCTAGGAAACATGGTTAGTATTCACCAGCAAGTTTTCTTGAAAACCAAGGACACCATCTCTTATCTGGAAGATCATGTTATTCTCTAGCCTTACTCTGTCTCGGTCCATTCCCCTCAAAGCCAGAGAAAGTCCTTCTAAACTGCAAGTGTAACCAGGTCACTTTCTTACCTGACCTCAGGTAGTCTTTCTGATATCTCAGGATGACCTGGGCACTGTATAGCATCTAAACTGGTCCTTACTTTTCTCAGTACTGGGTGCCTCCGTGATGGCCCCAACTGAGTTGCTGGTAGTTAGCTGGAGGGCTGGAATTTGACCCAAGTAGCCACACCCACACATCAATCCTATAGTCCACTAATGTATATTATCAGGTGTGGGTAGGTAAGTCTGGTTTAAAAGCATAGAATCAAGGGCAGTTACTTAATTAACTCTGAGAGAGGGAGGTAGGGGTGGTGAGAAGGACCTGGACATGTTCACCAGAGGAATTTCCTGTGAGATAAATGACGGTATTCTGGGTGGGGAGTGGGGGTCAGGGTGTGGGAATCGGTATCAACAAAGGCAGTCAGTCATAAGCTAGCATTAAACATTCAGGCATTCTCACAAAACCCTATGTAGTTCATAGGAGACAGCCTCAAATCCTCTTTCGGTAAAGGGAATGGCAATCATTGCTGTAGAAAACCTCAAGGTTTAACTTTCTCTAAGAATCTGGAATGAAGATGGTTCTTCTTGCCTCAAATGGAAATAGTCAGAAGACGCTTAACTCTAAGAACTTGCCAGAGAGTGGGGGAAATCTATTGAGGAAACACAGGAGTCAAATATTCTGAGTTCCTTGGGCAAGGAGATTAAACCTTCTCCACATCAACCCAGTGGCACGGGCTTCCCTCCCATTTTACAGATGAGTAGACTGAGGCTCAGCGAGGATGATGGATCTTAGCCAGTCACACGAATAGTAGGTAGCATCGTTGAACTTCAAACCGCGTTGGACCTGCCACTAAAAGCTGTGCATTTTGCACAAGGTCGGCACTATTTATTTTCCTAAGTATGTGGGAAGGTGGTAACTGAGAAGGCAAAGAGGAGCAAGTTTGAATCTTCTGTTTGCAAATACATATTAAAGAATTGGCCTTTATGGAGTGTTTGCTGTGTCAGACACGGTTAGGTGCTTTGCGTGCATCCTTTGTTTAATTCCTGCAGTAATTCTGCAAGGTAGATGTGGCAGATTGTAGTAATGTCAGCTGCACACGCTCTCCCATTGTCATGTGACTCAAGGTGCTTCTTCATAGACAGAATATACCTCCCGCCCTCATGACAGATCGGGCCATGTGACTTTCTTGGGCCAATGGTATGAGAACAGATGTGCTATTTGCCATGTCGAAGAAGTTGTAAGAGGCTTTCAAGTTTCTGCCCTCTCTTTTGCTCTTTCTTTCTGCCCCAAGAAAAGCGTGCCACATGGCATGCTCACAGCCTGGGTCCTGGGATGAGAAAGCATATGGAACAGAGCCATAGCAATTAACCGATAGCTGAGTGACAACTAAAAGCTTGTTGTAAGTCGATGAGATCTTGGGGGTGTTTGTTACTTCAGCCAAGCTGACTAATCTACTGGGTGTTTTACAAATGAGGAACTGAAGCTGAGAGACACATCTTTCCCTAGCTCACACAACTTATACTGGTGAATCCTGGATTCAGACCCATTTCTACTGGATTTAAAAGTCTGTACCATTTTAATTCGAGTTTCAAAACCTTCCTGCAAAGCCCAGAGACTTTAAAGTATCTCATGTGAGGCCACTTCCCAGGCAGAAAAGAAGAGCACTTGTCTCTGGCGTCCCCATTGTTGCCACGGTCCCCGTGACTTCTCCATCCTTCAAAGCCTTGCCAGCAGCTCTGCACTCTTGGTGAATTTCACCTTGGCTTCTCCCAGGCCAGTGTCCCTTGGCCTCCTCCTCACCTCCGAAGCACTTACAGTTTGCGCTCCTTGTTTAGAAACGTGGTGATAGATGCTTGTGCTTAGAAAACAGACACCAATCAATCTGGTAGTAGACACAGAAGAACGATAGGATAAACAACCAGTTACTTGAGTATGAGGGGAATAGGTATTTCAACTTCTCCAAAGCAAAGGGCAGCTTGCAATATCTGCTTTGTTACTTTCATGATTTATAAAGTGGGAGTACAATCTCTGACCCTGCCACTTGCTCAGAGCCACCATCATCTCTCCTAGCATTCTGCAACAACCTAATAAGCACTCTCCCTGCCCCTCCTGTTCCCCTACAGACCCTCCTTCACACCCAGTTAGGGTGAGCTCCTAAAAATGACCGTGACACTCCTGCCTTAAAACCTTTTGAAGGCTTCTCACAGCTCTCAGAACTTACCAAATCCTAAATGACCTGGCTCCCGCCAACATCGCCTCATTCATCTTACAGTATCCTGTTCCTTGTTTATTATGTGCCAGACATAATGACAACCTTTTAGTCATCAAATAGGCCAAGCTCTGTTTCCCCTGTTTATAGCCTTGCCATGTGGAATTCTTTCTATCTTGAACACTTTTCCATCTCATCTTTGTGGTCTCAGCTCAAATGTCAGAAATGACACTTACAGACAGGGTTTACAAAATCCTTTTACATATCCCTCTTCTGGGTTGCCCAGGAAATATGCTTTCCAGCCTGCTTGGCATTAGGCGTGGTCACGTGACTCGTTCGGGGCCAATGAAATTGAAAGGGGAAGTGATGTGTATCTAGCCCTCCTCCGGCCTCCTTTTGCTGCCTGAATCCCGACCACACCATGTACTTACATCTGTACCATGTCACTGTCTTTGCTTCATTTGTGACATTGGCACCATCTGAAATGATCTCGTTCATGTATGCTTACCAGATCATTCCCTGTCTTTCATGCTAAACTTGAAGATCTAAGGGGGGGGGGGGGGCGGGGTCTGTCATCTTGCTCATAGTTGCATCACAGTGGTCAGCATAGCATTAAACCTATAGCAGGTGCTCAATGAATATTTCTGAAACACATAAATATGAGAGAATAAGTGAATAGAGCTCTGGTGAAAACAAAGTGAATTAATTAACGAAAGCGGCGAAAGGCCTGATAAAGTGTCAGCACGCACCAAATATACCCACTTACGAGTGTGAAGAACTGCGGCTGAGGCCGTTTCATTCATTTGTGTACCGTGAAAGGGCAAGCAGCAGACATGAGGTTTGGCTTGAGACCAGAAGTCTGCAAGAGGCCGTCTCAGTCTTGAACATCAAAAATCACCTCTGTAGGCAGAATGGAAGTGGCCTGGGAGAGCCGTCACTGGGGAGAAGCCGACTGAGGGTGACAGGCCCCACTTTTCCTCGTCACAGCAGCACTACGCTAGAACTGCTAGGAAGGGTCTGAGATGCCAGGGCCAGCACATCACCCACCTTCTGCCTTGGCACCACAGAGCCCTGTAAAGGGTCATCGCATCCATTCAGCGTGTAATTTATTGGGCTTAGACCACGTGCCAGATTTTGGCTGGGCTTCTGCAATTAAGAAGGGAATAAATCACCATCCGTGCCATCAAGGATTCAGAGGGAGAGACAGACACGGAACAAATAACTAAAAATAAACGATGACCAGCAGTATGACAGAGGGATGGGCAAGAGGATACTGGAGGAGAGAAAACAGAAGAAGCACCTCTGTTTATGGATTTGTGAAGGCTGAGGAGACGGCCTCTCCATTGGACCTAAAAAAACCAAGTACAAATTTCCCAGGAAGACTTAGTGGGAAGGGCATTCTAGGCAGAGGGAACAGCATATGCAGGGCACGGAGTCATGAAAAGCTTTCACACATCTTAGGAAGAGAAAGACGTCCGAGTGATAGAAGCATAAGCTAAGTACATCTTACATGTATCAGAATGCATGGTCTTGCCTTTTGCATTTAAAAGACACATGGGTTAGACATTTATATAATGTATGACTAATGTAAAATAGCATTGAATGTCGACTATAATTGCGAAATAAAATAATAAACAAACAAACAGTGAAAACATAAAAGACACATGGAAAATAGGCACAATAAAAAAATTAGACACAATCAGAGTTACTGATTGTTTGGGCAGTATTTTGTTTGTTTGTTTGTTTGTTTGTTTGTTTGTTCAAGCTGAAAATAAAAATCATTTCTGAACTCCAATCTTTCCTGGGTTCTTTTTAAAATGTATTGCTTACGCAATGTTACACCAGCAAAACAGAAAACTTAAAATTAGAAAAGAATGACCCAGAATACCATCATCCTAATAACCACATGTGCCTATTCCCATGTTCCTTCAAGGCTTCACTTTGGCCAGCCCATCCCTCTCTCAGGGGACTGAGCAAATGGAAACAAGACAGGACTGCATTGCAATAATCATGGCAGAACACCGCAGAGCCCCCTGAAGGAGACGCATGAAATTCCCGTCCCTGGAGGAGTTAGACAAGAGGTTGATTATGTATAAACCTGCTTAAAAGAGGTCTTGCCATTGTCCACTCTGCAAGTTGTAGATTTCTAGAATATGGAGAGTGAGTGTAAATCTCTAGCTCATAGATTTTTAAATCTTGGATCCAGAGACATACGACCCTCCTAGACCCCTGGGGGTGGAGGTGTGGGTCCATGGAGGGTCCTCAGGGATCCAGGAGTCACCTGAAATTGTGTGCCAAAATTTGGTAAGTACACGTGTGCAGATTCCAGGGAGTTGAATCCTCTTCTCATCAGAGAGTTGGTGTGTGATTTAAATCTGACTTCCTGTTTGGCTGTTCTCTATTTATTCCCCAGGCCACATTGGATCAACATGTTTCTGAACTTATTATTTTGAGGATTGGGACCTAAACAAGGCTGACAAAAGATTGGTTCTTGGCAAAATATTGAGCTCTTTCCTGTACAGTTTTCAAAAGGTCCCACTGTTTCTACTTCCAAAACACATCCCAAATGTGTCATGTGTCTGCATCTCCATCATTTAAGCCCTGGCCAGATCACCATTACCACCTCTCACCAGAACAAACGCAACAGGCTTCAAGCAGGTCTCTTTGGTTCCCTCTTTCCCTGCTGTAATCTAATTTTCATAGAGTATCATGAGTGACTTTCTTTTTAATGAAGAAAATTTTGATGTCAGTATCCTACTGAAAATTCTCCGGTAGTTTCTCATTTGCCTTCAACATAATCCAAGTTCTTCAGTGTGGCTCATAACGCCCTATATAACCCATTTCCTTCCCACTCCTATAACCTCATTGAATGCCACCTTCCCTCTCGCCCACTAGGGTCCAATCGGGATGGACTTATTTCTGTTCCTGAACTTACCCAGCTACTTATTTCTCAAGGCCCATACTCATGTGGTCCAACCTCCTTTTCCTCTCTTCAGTAGTTAGCTCCTTGCCATTACATAGGGAAGTCTCTGCTTAAAAACATCCCCTCCACAGATAGAGCTTTACTGACCATCCCATCTCGGTAGATCCCCACCCCCATCACATTTATTTATTTTTGTATTGTGAAGTCTTACTCATTTGTCACAATAGTTATTTTTAGGATGTATTTTATGCTCGTTTATTTTTTTCTGTTTTCTCAACGGGACTCCGAACTCTGTTAGGGACACAAGCATTGACTTTCTTCTTCACAGTCACATATCCAGTTCCCGACACACTATCTGCCACATAATAGGCTAAGTGGCTGAATGGATAGAACACTAGATGAGTGAGTGAATGAATGAATGAATGAATGAAGAAAGAGGGCCTTATAAATGTCTTCATGCCCCATCTTTATGCATAGAACTAAAGTCACCACCCCAGAATACTAGATTCTCAGGTATGCCAGGATGGCAAAGGTTTCCAATGGGGTTGTGAGTGAGCGAGAGTTGAGAACGGTGTGCTGAGGACAATTAGAAGCTGCCCGTTAGATGATGTGCCTAGAATCCAAGCCACCTGACCTTCAAGGACTTGGTGTGCCTGGGTTTAATTCAAGGCAACCTCCGTAGCTTGGGAGACTGGGGGATGGGCTGTGGGGGATGGGAGGAGGGTCTTCAGACCGTCTCACGCTAAGGGTTTAGGAGGAACATTGGGGAGGTGTTCAGGGGCGATTCCTTGCTAAACCTGAGGGCAGTTTTAGAAGAGCAAGAGAAGGGTGGGGGTGGAGTGAGGGTGTGACGACTTGATATTCACCTAGGACTCACCACAAATGGCACAGGGATCGGTGGGACAAGGGTCACCTTGACCTGTGCTAGCCTGACAAACCCACACACCTCCCAGTGGAACGTAGAAGGATCTCCACCTTTTATTCTTTACCTCCACCCTGCCCACTCCTATCCATGCTGGGCTCAGATCCCCACCTCTGCCTGCCTCTGATTCCTGCCCTTACTTGTGAAAAGCTGAAGGGCATGTTAGCACGAGGTGCCAGGCTCCCTCAGCCGCAGTGTGATACGTTCCCATCTCTGCTTCTTTCCCGAGATGGGAGGTTTCTGGAACCCAGACCTTTGGTCTATCTTTGCCCTGAGGCCTGAAATCTAGTCAGGTCTGCTCAGCTCTGAAAGGAGGAACCTGGGGGCCAATTCCTGTTAACTTTTATAACTTTATACTTCGGGAGGCAGTAGAGTTCACTGATTAAATCCATGGGCTCTTGACCCATGGGTCATGCCCTTAACTCAAACCGCAGTCACTCCACTGAAGTGACTTCTCTCTGACCCTCAGTTTTCTAGCTATAAAATGGGTATACACCATCCCTTCCTCATCTAAGGATTAAGTGAGATCATGCCATTGGTGCTCCACCTAGCCCCTGGGAGCTGTCAAGGAGCGCGAGTGGATTTCCAGTTCTTAGCAACCTGCACCTACATGCCTGAGGGTCAGTGTGTTTCTTTTTAAAATTTGGCTAAAATTGTAGAAAGTTTCATTATGTGTGTGTGTGTGTGTGTGTGAGTGTGTGTGTGTGTGCATGTTTGCAAGCACGCAGAAGGCCAGAAGTCCTAAGGAATTACACCCCCAGGAGGAGGCTCCAGCCAGTGACCTTGGCACTGGCATCTGGTAGATAATTATCCCAGTTCCCACCTCCCCAGATGGGACTATTCTGTGTATTACACAGTGTTTCCGAGTTTCCCCGCAGGAGTAAGCTTCAATCACCCACTACGATAGCTGGCTTGATACCACACCACACTCTTTATTGCTGCCTTCGTTTCCTTTATCATTCCCAATGTCCCGGTCTCTCTGATCAACTCTCCAAACAAACAACTTGTACTGGAATCATGAACTTGGAGGTCTGCTTTCTGGGAGAACCCACCCCAAGACAAAATTCTGAGCATAGTGCCAGGTGCTTTATAAACCCTCAGTATTAAATGGCTCTGCTGTGATTGTTACAGGAGAAGCCAGCCCCTCATCTCAGTGAGAGAGACCCCACGCCAGGCCACCCAAACACCACCCAAACACATTGCTTGTCAGAGTGAATAATCAGCCTGGGACTACCAGCCTACCCCAGTGCTGTCCTGCAGGCTGGCTACCTCCTTGTGCTGTGAGCTCAGGGCCTGCTGAGGGACCCACCAAGCTGCTCCTCCCTGGCACAACCCTCCAGCCTCCAGCAAAGCCTACTGCAGGCCTGTGAATAAACCTGCCTCTTCAGGTAAGGCAAGCAGCTCCCTGCCCTGCCCTGGCTGGCCAGAACAGGTCTAGCTAGGTGTTCTGCTGGTCCAGATGCCAATCAAAGACAATGCCAGGGCACTTTGTCCAACACTTGGATTAAGAGCTTCAACTGGGCACAAGTGACGCCTGTGAATCTGTCTGTATATCTCTCTTTGCTCTTTGCCCTTGTTGCATCCTCAGAAGTCACTCCTTATAACTTTATCTCCAATAAAAAAAATTGCAGGAGGTATCACCACTAAAGACCCTTCAATTTTGCAGGAAGGTTGCAAGCTCTAAGCCCAGCCCAGGCATCCTGGAAGCACACTCCTTATTTTCTCAGCAAACCCTAAGGCTGGTTCTGGGCTGAGCACAGGCAGATACAGGCTCTGTCAAATCACATAAGTTCTTGGCAAACTCCGGCCTCAGGTCTTACGGAGTCTCCCAGTGTTCGTGGAAACTCGTTAAGCCAAAAAGCTCATTCTTGGCCGCCATGAGTATTTTCAACTATGAGGACAAGGACTTTTCCATAGAGTAAACACAAAGACTTAGGTAAAGAAAAACTTGTCAATTCCTCTCTTGTCTGAAGGCACCTTGGCCTTAACTCTGATTGTGAAAACACTCCTGATAGCCAACCCACCCGAAACTTCCTTTTCACAACCTGATTCTAGAGTCTCAGCACTCCCGCATTCACTTGGCAAAGAACGCACCTTGTCCATTTCTTTGTGTGCCCTACAGATTGGTAACATCAGTTAAAATGGGTCATATTTTACTCACATAAATTTAGCATCTCGGGCACATTCAGAAATGCTTGAAATATCATATGGTCACCAAGAGAGAAGGCTCTAGAGTCAGATGACCTGGCTTCAAATCCCTGTGCTGCCTCTTCCTTGCTCTGAAATCTTGGCCAGGTTACTAAACCTCTCTGATGCAGTTCTAAAACACGGTCCCCAGTGCTTTGACTCTTTTCCCACTGTGATTTGGAGACTATGTCCCCTTCCCGCAAGTTGGAGCAGACTTGGGGCTGCTTGGACCCACGGAGTTTAGAAGTGACTTCCAAGGACAGAGAATAAAAGGCCATGTAATATCTGCCTGGTTCTATAGCAACACTCACTCTTAGAGCCCTGGGTCACCATGTAGGAAGGCTGGCAATACTGAGGCCACCATGCTGGAGTGGCTATGGTAGATGCCCCAGTCTACAGCTGCATCTGAGCCTAGCCTTTGACCAACCCAGCCCAGACACCAGGCATGGGAGGGAAGAACCCATTTGTTTGGATTCCTCCAGCCATTCGTGAAATTCCAGCTGATGCCCCAGACATCATAGAACAGGGGGAAACTGCCTTGCTGTGCCCTTTCCAAATTCCTGATCCACAAAATCTGTGAGCTTACTATTATAAAATGGGTATTGTTTTACGCCATTAAAAGTTGTGTGGCAGCTTGTAACAGAGCAATCACTACTCAGAACATTCCCCAATCCTCAGTTTCCTCACCTGTAAAGCCATTAATGGTGCCTGCCTGGTAGAGTTTTCGTACACGGTAACTGGTCACTGTGCATCTGGCACACCATAAGCGATCGTGTTTATCATCCCCTTTACCGGTTCATTAAATTAAAGAATATGGGTTAGGTATATTTGATAAAAATCCTTCAATTGTGTGTGTGTGTGTGTGTGTGTGTGTACAAAATGTTGTTTCTAATTAGATGAATTAGAGATAGCTATGAAAAAAATGTCATGAAAAAGTTGCAGAAAGTGATTACTGCTTTTAAAAGTGCTAATATGGATTCGGTAAACGCCAATGCAGTGTGAGCTGGTATCTGTGTGTATCTGCGACTTCCCATTGGTTGTACACACTCTTGGTGCCAGAAGCTTACACACTGATTGACATCACCAGAGGCAACAGAGCCATGGGGACGCACACAGGCACACGGAGTGACCGCCCACGCGGAGAACCCAGAGTGGTAACTGACACTCCCATTAGGGAACTCTTCATCATTCCCTTCCAAGCCTAAATGCTTTTATTTTCCCGTCCACAGATCGATACAGCTGGCAGGTAAGTGTCTGTCTGCCGCATCACAACAGAGAGACCCTAGCGGGTCAGAGGGCGTCAGCTCCTCCTGGGGGCCCTCCGGCCCGGCCACCCCGCGCAGGCGTCTCAGATGTGGGCTAGACCACACTGGAGCACCGAGCCGTCAGGGTACAAAATCAGATCTGACCGAGCCTGGGGAAGATAAATGAGCTGGAGTCCCCCAGCCTCAGATTTGGTCATCTCTTTATGAGCTCTGAAGGGCCTATTAGCAGCTCTGATGAGTACTGGGGGAGATAAAGTCGGCCTTGAACAACGTTAGCCAGCAGAATCAAATCACTCCCAATCCCCCGGGGAGAAGGTAGCCGGCTGGCTTTCAGGAGCGGCAGACAGCCTCTCGGCTCCCTCACCCAGAAGGTTTATATGAACACTTAGTGGGGGGGAAGGAAAAAAAAAACAGTAAGCATTTTTTTTCCAGCAGAATCGCCTAAGAATTTCCTCATATATCTAATAGCTTCTCCTCGGGCAGTTTGATGTCTCTGCTTAGACAGGTGTGCTCTCATTTTCTGCTCTCAGAATCTCTACTGAGGAGGGGCTGTCGCTATCGAGAGAGGCCGGCTGAAGTCAGCTCCCTCATCACCCACGTTGAGGCCCGGGCCCCACCTCAGGCAGCCTTCAGGGTGGCAAAGCTGTGGTAGGGGACAGGGAGCACAGTGCAGGGACTGGACCTCCAGCTCTTGGTTACTGGGAGACCGTAGGCCATGAGCACACTCCAGCCATAGTTAATGCTTCTGGAAAATGGGGCAACTGGTTCCATTGTGATGTGGCTGTCATGAGGATTAAATGGAATCATGGAATCACGTGTGTACAGCTGACGAGATGCTCGTTGAAGGTCCCTTCTGTCCTTGTCCTCGTGTCCAGCGTTACAGACGGGGCCTGAGAGAGGGACATCTGGAGGAGGCAAACAGCTATCCCAAGGGTTTCACCAGCCTATTAGAGGGATGAAGAGGAAGATAATTAAATCTAGGGTGAAATATGGGGAGAAGGAAACACCTTCCTGAAGAAAAGAAAACTTGCAGGCTAGTTAATACATACGCTGCCCCTACCCCACATCTCAGGTCATATGCTATAGGCCAAAGAAGACTTAGGTATGAATCTTGACTTACCAGCTGTGTGACCGTAGCCTGGTCACTTGCCCTCTCTGATCCTCAGTTTCTATCTCTGTAGAACAAGAACAATATTAATATTTACATGCTATTTCTTCATAACAACAATAATATTTACATTGAAAGGCTATTAGGAGGAAAGTATACAAAATATTCGACAGAGTAGCTGACACAGAGTTCGTGCTCCATAAATATCAATAACCTCCTTCTTTCTTTTTTTTGTTTCTGTCTGTGCAATATGGACAACCCTGACTCTGGCAGCCTTCTTGCTCAGTTACCCCTCCAGCCTCCTATTATTCAGGCATACATCTGTCACAACCCTCCTCACATTATATGTTGTGAGTGTGTGTCTGTCCGACTCCCCGACTTAATTGTGAACTCCCTGAGGTCAGGAACTGTCTCTTATTGATTAAATAATAATTTCTTAGAGATCTTAAATATTTGCGTTTTAAATCAAGAGACTACTATGTACCAAGCGCCTTGCCAAAGAATAGGAGAGAGCAGAGAATGAGACAGGCAGGGGACCTCGCCTCCTAGGACTTAAATTCAAAGAGGGTGGGAGACAGAAACCAAAACCAAAAAGCAAGTAAATAATAAGATGATTAATGTCTGTGATATGTCCTTCCAAGGATGGAAACCAAAACATTGAAGTGAGAGAAACTGAAGAAAGCAGCTTTTGGTGGGCAAAGCTTTCAGAGGAGGCGCCATCCAAGGAGGCTGTCACATGAGACAGAAAAGGTAACATCTGAGGGGCTCCCATTACAACATAAAGGCTGAAAAAGTGTCTTTGCCAAAAGCCAAGAAAAGAGTTCTTCAGGCTGAGGGAATAGGATATGCAAAGGTCCTGAGGCAGGAAAGAGCTTGGTGGCTCTTGGAATTGAAAGGAAGCTATTGTACCTGGTGCAGAATGAACAGTAAGGAGAGCTGTGCTGAGTATGGTAAAGAGGAGGAAGAAGGCGGGAAGCAGGTCACAGGGCCCAGCAGGACAAAGGAAAATATTTAGATTAGAGGTCCGCAAACCATGGCCCACAGGCCAAGATTGCCCTGCTGTCTACTATTATAAATAAAGTTTTATTAGAACACAGCCACACCCATCCATATACATATTGTCTATGGCTGCTTTCAAGCTACAACAGCAGAGTTGAGCAGTTGCAACGGACACCTCATAACTCACAAATCCTAAAACATATGCTATCTGGCCTTTACAGGAAAAGTTTGCCAACCGCTACCTTAGAAAGGCAGAATGAAGCCAGTTTGAAGGATTTTGAACTGAGGAGGGATGTAATCTGATGAGACACTGAGAACAGTGCCTAGCCCAGACTAGGTTCTCAAATGTGCTTGTTGAATGAGCGAGTGGACACTTAGATGAATAATGCTTCATTATCCACAACCATATAATAGTATCCCCTCCGGTAGCACAAATAATCGAGAGTTTTCGGGACTGAGTGGGAGCCCCCCATCCATCCAGGCAGACAACGGTTTTTCACAGCGCTAACAGCTGACGGATACTTAGAAAATTGAATGTTTTATGCAGCTTCAGATTGGAAATAGCAGCGCGGTTTTCACCACAGGGAACCCTCTTAATGTAAATCCAACCCAATTACACACTCGCAGGCAGGCGCCAAATTTGCAGCAAGACTGAGTTTTGCCCAGCAGCAAATGAGGCACAACCCCGGAGAGGGAAGGGAGGCCTGCTGGGGAGGGTGCAGGAGGGGCTGCAGAAGGCATCTCCGCCCTCGAGGCTGCTGTGTATGACTCATGTGTGGAGGGTGCTGGGTGGCTTACAGCACCCAGGATGAAAGTGGCTTATGCAAATGCACGGCAGGCTGCATTCTGCAATTGCAAAATCATGAATAGGGGAAATTGCTCCAAAACCATAAGTAACTTTTGGGCCCTGAAGGCCATACCTCTGGCCAGTTACAGATGACCAAATCCTCAGAGAAAGTTAGAGGCTGGGAGGGATTTTTTTTTTTCCTAAATCAATGGCAGCGAGCTTTGTGAGATACGTGCAAGATTCGACATGTAGAACCATGGGTGTTCTCATGCTGACGTAGATTGGACGCAAGAATTGAGCAAATTAAACATCTGTGTTATGGTCAGGATCCCATATCATTACCAACCATGTAGTGATCTATAAGGGTAGTGCTTCTCTGAGTGCTGGAAGGTCCTCCCTTCAACACCCCCCTTCCTAAATATAGACATGGGGGACCTCACTACCACATGCTATAAGTGTTCAGGGGTCCCCTGTGTTCTTAGGAGCTTGTATTAGTTGGCTAGAGCTACCATAACAAAGTACCATAAACTGGGTAGCTTAAAACAATACAGATTTATTTTCTCACAGTCCTAGAGCCTAGAATTCTAAAATCAAAGTGCAGGAAAGGCCATGCTTTCTCTCAAGACTCTAATGGAGGACCTTCCTTCTCTTTTCCTAGCTTCCAGAGGTGGCTAGCAAGCTTTGGTGTTCCTTGGTTTGTAGCTGCATCACTCCAATCTCGACCTCCATTGTCACATGACCTTCTCCCTCTAGGCCTCTGTTCAAATGCTCCTCTTCTTACAAGGAGACCAGTCACTGAATGAGGGTCCACGGTAATCCATTATGACCTTATCTGAACCTGATCACTTCTTTCAAGACCCTACTTCCTAATAATGCCAAATTCACAAGTTCCTGTGGTTAGTTAGGATTTGCACGTACGTTTTTGGGAGACCCATGATAGAGCTGTAAGTAGAGGTCCTGTGGAAGAATCCTATGGCGAGAAGAACCCATCGCGTGGGATAGGCATTATTCTCACTGGCTAGAGAGGGTACTTGCAGAAGGTACGTGCATTCCCACTTGTGTGAAAGGCCTGGGTGTGGGTAATCTCAAGTGTCAATAAGTCCAGACCAGAACTCAGAAGACTGGATCTCCAACCCAACACAGACGTGGCCATCCAAATCACCCACTTCCCACAGGTCTTTTCCTCGGCCCTCTCCCCCTCCACCTCCTCGGACAACACCTCGCTCTCCACCTCTCGCCGTCTCTGAGTCTCTGGTATTCAGCCTCTGCCCTCTCCTCTCCTGTCCTCCCCAGCCTAGCGGCCTCTCGCCCACATCAAAGGCCAATTCCCTTTTTTTCCTTCTATAGCCTTTGGGGACCCATGGAAGAGCTAAACGATACTCAAAACAACAGCCCTAACTGGTTCCCCTTCATCAAAAGTAGGAAGGGCTCCAGCATTCTTTTTAAGTCATGACAATAAACATAATAATAAACACTGATTGATCCACCTTTCTGAAGTGAAGATATTTTTTCTGCCATCTTAGGAAAAGCATCACTCTGCCCAAGACGTGCCTGACTGGCGACTTCTCATGCAACCGAGAAAACAGAGAGTCAGAGCATGAAGACTGCAAGTTCCTCGGCCCCTGCCAACCTTTGCCAAGCAGTGTGGTGGGCACCTAACCTCTGAAATGTTTGTACAGGCAGATGGCTCCCTGCAAGGCCTAATTTTAAACGGAAACTTGCACTCAAAGCTAAGGGATCACGGGAATAAAAAGCAGCCACCAGCATCAGCATGTCTCAAACTGTAATGTGCCCACCGATCACCTAGGGATCTTGTTAAAATGCAATTTCTGTTTCAGTAGGTCAGCTGGGGTCTGTGAGTCTGCATTTCTAACATGATCCTGGACGACAACAATGATAACAATGATGATGATGATGATTATGGTCCCCTGACCACTCCTTGAGCCTTGAGGGTCTACATGAGCCCCTGGGAAAGAGAAGATCCTTTTTACAGCTGCTCACCCTGAAGCACATGTGTTCAGCCATGAGAAGGCCAAGCGTCATGCCAATCTCTCTTAGTCAATATAGGAAATTATCCAAGTAAAATGAAAAGGTACTCCCTGGTCCCAGGAGATTCTAGAACGCTACCTTTATCTCAAACCACAAGTAAGGGTTTGTAAATATGTCTATGTTTCCCTTAACTGGCACTCATGCCAACCAAGTTTATATATATATATATATATATATATATATATATATAATCCTCTGGTTCTAGGAGAAATAAAGATTTTGTAATTTCACAACCTGATGATGGAGGAAGTTTTCATGTTGAGATTTATGTTCATGCAATTGCATTTAACCTGCACTGAAGCCCGGCAGGAAAGGTGGAGAAACTGAGGCCCGGGGAAGCTACATCCAAAACTGGCTCTAAGTGCCCACATGATTCCACTAAAAAGCGTTGGCCCCCTTGGTCCCCGTTGATTGGTTTCTCATTGGTTTCCCTCATCAATGCACGGGCTTGATTTCCCCCTGTAGGGACCCAATGTAGAGTCAGACAGGAGCAAGTTTGCATCCCCACTCCCCCCAAACCTCAGCTTGCTCACATTAAAATTAAAACTGGGCTTCACGTCACAGGGGAAATTGCTTTGCATGGATCCCACCAAAGGGGGAACTGAACGGCTATCGCTCTCCCTCCACCCCACCATGGAGGCAGAAGAATAGAAAAGGCAGGAGCTCACACTTGCTGGTCCTGGGGTCCCCCAAATCCACTGCCAGCTCATTTCCTGCATGTGCTAACTTCCTCTCCAGGGAACCCAGTTACCAGGCTCCTCGCCCATGACAGCCAGGCAGGGAGTGGCCAGGGCTCAAATGAAATCGTGACTAACTTCTGAATAAACCATGGGGATGCCGGGATTCAGGTCTCCACCCCCATCCCATAACTCCCTGACCTTTTCCGAGTCGGGTGGAGGGGAAATGTCCACGGAAGGAGTGGCTTCAGTGTAGCAGGGGTATCTGAAAGTGCCGATTCCTTCTAAACCTGCACGTTGACTGGTATTAACACATGTACTGGGTAATACCTCAGCTCTGGAAACTGGCTTGGAATCCTGGTTCTCACCTTCCAGGTGCAAGACCTGGGGTGAAGGCCGTTTTGTGCCTCAGTTTCTTCATTTGTAAACTTCATAAAGTTATTGTAAAGGGCATATGAAATAATTCACATACTACACTTACTTGAGTCCTTGGCTCACAGTAAACACTCCATAAATAATAGAAATTGTTATTTATTTTTATTTCATTATTATCATTGGCAGTTCTCCCTGCCAATATAGTTTATACTTTCCCCTCATAACTCCTATATTTTCACAGTCTGGGTTTAGAGAATCAAACACTATTCAATACTATAATTTTCTTTTTTTCCTTCTTCCTCTTAGTAAATATAGTCAGAGTCCCAGAGTTTTCTTTGCTCTTTTATGTGTGTGTATTTTGTATTTATTTTGATTTGGCAAAAGGAAAACATTTTTTTTCAGTTTTGTTAAGATATAATTGGCATACAAAATTGTGTAAACATAGGTATAAAATACAATGAATTGGTATAGGTATACCCAGAGCTTTCAAATGGCACGGCCACTGGAAATAAATTCCCTTGAGTTCTGAAACAGGTTAATCTTGCACAGAATAACAAGGGAGTCTGATTTTAAAAGGTTAAATTTTAGAGGAAGATGGTATGTTCCAGAAACATGGTGTTCATAGAGCTTACTTGGGCTTACTGGCCAAAAAAAAAAAAAAAAAGATTAGCTGGTGATGTCCATTATAGCTCCAGAAATGGGAAATTCGCAGTTAAGCAAACATGTTACTCATTTTGCTTTCCATGTGGTGTAGGAGACAGAGCACCAGCCTTGGAGTCACAAGAGTTGATTCAAATCCTGACTTTGCCCCTTCATGGATGGTGTGGCTTCTGACAAGTTCCCTGACATTCCAGGTCCAATTTCCTCATTTTTATGAAAAGGAGCTGCTCTGGATATTCTGTGAGAATAACACATGCTATTTAGTTGTAGATACAGAATAAGGACTAACGGTATCAAGTCTCTCCCTCTCTCTCCTTCCCCCTCCACCCCACTTCCGCTGTTCCTCTCTCCCGCACTCTTTTGTTTTCCCTTTATACGTTCTTCACCCTGGCTATTCTTCCCATTCGTCCTCCTCTATCTCTGAGGGCTCATCCCCACACAGCTTCTGCTTGAACGGGACTATTTCAGCCTTTCCCCAGGTCTGAACCTACAAGACCAGGAAATCTCATCACAGTGCCCGTGGCATGCCCTAAGCAGCCTTGCACAAAATAAAGTCACGTTGGTAAAGCTTAACCCCTCAAAGTCCCCGCTAGCTAGTCCGGAAAACAGATAAGCTGTTCAATCACTATCTTTGATTGACAGGTTCTTCCTACACATCAGCCCTGTCTTGGTCATTGAGGATACAGACATGAAAGAGATCATCTTGTGCTGGATATGTGGTGTAACTAGATTATCTTAGGGGCTGAAGGCCAGATTCCTAGAGGGGGTCACAGAGGAACTGGGTCTCAAAGTTTATATCAGCAGAACAGGGCTGATACCTGAAAGGCACAGGGACTCCCAAGCAGAAAAGCATAGAATCCCAGAAGTGTGTACATTCTGATACCACCAGTCCCCTTTGGAGTGCCTTCTCCCCACTCCCAAGTCCATTCTGTCCCTCACCCCACCCCACCTCTATGCCTCCATTCCATAGTCCAGGCCTACAGGACTTAACATGTTGTCCCCTGAGCTTTCATTTCAACTGGTGGGCCTGTCTTTGACAAATGAGATAATCAGATAATGGCTGGGAATATTCTCAGCAAGCCTCTGCCCACACATTTAGGATGCAGGGTGTCTGGCATAAGGTTCTTGAGTAAGAGAGACTTGGGTTTAAAACGAGGCTCTTTCCCCAGTTATCTGAGAGACCTTGAGTGAGTCGGGTGAGATCTGGATCAAAGGGCTTCAGGAGGATGGCAAGAAATACTGTGTGCGATGTACCCAGCGTGCTCCAGGCTTTCAATACGTGGATAATGGTGGGCTCCACAGACCCTTGCTTTAATATTCAGACCCAGCCTCATTTCTGGCTGTGCTCACAGAACCCCCAATACCGAGACCCCATTTGCCCATCTGCTTTCTCTTCTCTTTGTTGTCTCCCAGAGTTCAGACCTACTTAGCAGGAAGGTGAACCGCTAGACATGAGGCCCTCATCACTTGGGGATCAGCGCGAACTGAAAGAAACCCCCGAGGAGTATTGGCAGGGCATTAAGTGAGTTTTGAGACCTGGAGATGGAATGAGGTGTGATGGGGAACCGGCTCTCACTAATTCGCTGCCTTCAGCCTGGCTTTGTAGAAACCACGGTGATGAGCAATCCTGGCCAAGCTCGTCCCCTGGGAGGACATGGTTTGTCCCTGCGTGCCATCCTGCCTCTCCTTCTTCAGGTCTGGGGACCCAGAAGCCCCCTGGGACTCCAGCTTAATGGGCAGTCAAGTGTCCCAGACCAGCTGGAGGGCTGGGGACCAAAGCCAGCAAGGCAAGAATTCCTTCCTCTTCCCCACCCCCATCGGGGCACTGCTGGGGCTTCCAGGAAGTGCTCAGAAACAGTATCGGACTTGCATTCCATATTGGAAGCTTTTACTCACTCTTATCACAGGTTTGGCTGGGGCCTCCCTTTTGAATGTCTGCGCTAGATGTGGAAACCTGCCAGTCTAAGCCAGGCTTGGCCAAGGAGCCTGGAACCACCCCCGTCCCTTTGTTAGACAGAGGAAGTGCCTAAGGCTCCTTTGCTGAGCTGCCATCCACTCCCACCACACACTTGGCAGCTAACAGATTCATAACAGCAACTGGATAGTGTTTCCTGGGCACTTACTACAGTCCAGACCCTGAACAAAGGCCTTGATGTGGATTATCTCATTGAACCCCTTCTCCAGGAGGCAACCCGGATGAACTTTCTGAAACACAAAACTGATCACACAGCCCCCTTGCTTAGAGCACTTCATTGAATGCCCAGTGTGCTTAGAATAAAGACCCACGTTTTTAGCCTGGCTCCTGAGGCCGTCCAGGCCCCTCTAGGCCTGGCAGCTGCCTGGCCCCCGCTCTCCCCCTGCTCTCTGCGGGCTGACAGGGCACTTGGCAGGGCTGGGTGTGGGCTTGTGCTCACTTCGAGACAGTGGCAGCAGTTTGTGGGCTGTCTCTGATATTGACTGGCTGTCCCCACCTCCTTGGTTGTCATCCAGGGTGGAAAACATGAAGCGGCCAATTATTATTCACTGTGACTTCACACACAGCACAGACACACACCCGGAACACTGCTCTGAAGCTTCTTCGGTGTTGCTCAGACTGTAACTTGCCAGAAATTCCCAGTGGATTTCTCCTAATTAGTAGAGTTCCCACATCTAGGCATTGCCCCCTTGCTGGGCGACAGAAGAGCCCACGCCTCTGAATCAAAGGTGCACTTGCTACCCAGGTCCCAGATGCAGCTCGCTCTGGAGAAAATGCAATGATGTCCCCTCTCACCTGTGCTTTCTTACCTCACCCACCACCAGCCTCATGAGACAACCACACTGATCCAGTCAATTATATGCCCATTTAACAGGTGAGAAAACTGAAGCTCCAGGTCATATGGTCCAGAAGCACAAGAACTGTGCTTTGAATGTGTTCTGGCCTTTGAAGGAAAGCTTGGGTCTTGGCTGCAGAGGTTCTGTGGATGGCTGAGCCTGCATGTCTGAGCCCTGCCCTCCTAGAGAGCAGCAGGGGGCTGCAGTGTCCACAGGCCCGAGGGTTTGCCTTCAAGCCTTTGCTAAATAGGAGAGAGCAGGCTCACTCTTTTTTTCTTGACTGTTTGGTTTCAGTTTTGTTGTTTGTTTGTTTGTTTCCTTGCAACTCTATACTGCCTGGTAGGGTTTTCAGCTCTTCCTTGTGTCTCTCAAGGTTTGAATTTAGTACTCTTAGTTTCCTCCCAGGCTACACAGGGGTCTGAGGGATCCACTGAAAAGAAAGGTGATTTCCAGTGCCGGTCCCTCCCACGCACGTCCATGGCCACAGCCAAGTGCTGTACTCTTCGTTTTCAAGATGTTTCCAGTCTGACACTCCCTGCACGCCTTTGCCCTGTAGCCTAGTCCAGACTGTACCCTCTATCGCCTGGGCTAGCATCCCAGTTCTCCCTGGCCTCCCGACCTCTGGCCTCGCCCCTTCTAGGGCATCCTGGTTCCTTCTGTGCAGAGCTGTAGCACTGTGTGCTGGTCACAGCCTCACATGCTAGACTCCCAGGGTCTGAATGTGGGTCTCTGCGCTGTCACTTACACATTGAGCAAATTACTTTCTGGGACTCAGTTTCTTTTTCTATTCATTGAGAATAACTCTCTCTCTCTATTATTTTTTCCCTAATTTGAGGGATTATGAGCATTACATGGGTTAGTAAATCCTGAGAATAATGTCAGGCACTTAGCGTATACTACTATTTTTTTATCTCCCTTTCAAAGGCCTCGGGGGCTGCGGGTATTTTCCCATCATGACAGAAATCGCTCCTGGTGATGGTTCCTCGTGCCCTCCCTTCCAACCTTCCTCTCATCTGCAGCTCAGGTGTCAAAACTGAAACGGTTATAACTGCGTTTGCCGTCTCTGCCCGGCCCCCCGATGATCTCCAACAGTGCTATGATCTGGGGCGCTGATCCTGGGCTCCCCGATTTGCTGTCTCTCAGATTATCCCCTCAAGTCTTCAAATGCTGAGCCCATGCGTACCCCACACCTAGGATCCAGACCCTCTCCCCTCCCTGGGGGAGGAAACCGCCCCAGCCCGGGCTCTGCGTTCACTCTCCATCCCCCGTAGCCCTGTGTCTCCGTGCCTTCCTCTGACCACCTACATGATGTCCCCCAGAAGCTGGGGGAAAATGTAGATTCCTGGGCCCAGCTCCAGGATGCCATATTTTTAATAAACCTACCAGACGATCTGCAAGTCTGTGAAGTGTGGGAGCCACTAACCAACAAGCCCTTGTCATATGACCCAGCATGATGCTCTGAGCCCTGAGTTCAATCTTCTTCTCCATCTTCATCTTCCCACATGCCTGTGAGATGCCACGTGAGCCCTCTGCCCAGGAGTCCTCATCTCCTCTCTCATCTGGGGAATGTCTGTCCTTCCTCCTGGTGGGGAATGTCTGTCCTTCCTCCCTGGTGCAGCTTCCTTGCCAACCCCTCTAGGAAGACTCCTCGGATCCAGAAAGCCGAGCTGCTCGTGCCTTTCTCCGTGGACTTACCAGCAATTTGCTAATCAGGGTCTGATTCAGCCCAACTTCCTCCATGGGCCTGGGAACCTGGAGCCACCCAGGCAGCCTCGTACTTCAGGCCGGATAGGAGGGTGGGAAGAAGGCCAGAAATGGCCTGAACAGACGGTGGCCCGGTCTGAGCCGCCACTCTGCACATCTGCATTCGTTGATGGCTTGGAGCCTTCCTTCTAAAGGTGAGGTGAGTGTTGTCACTCACATCCTACAGATAAGGAGACTAGAGCTTGCAAAATCATAACGTGAAGACGGCGCCACTGGTGGCAGAAGTGAGCCTCAACTTCAGTCCCACCTGTAATAGCTATAACCGCTCCTGTAAGATCTGCAGGCATGGTGAACACATCACTCTGAGCGCTGAAGACTGTGGTCAGAAAGTGGCTGACAAGGAGCCAAAGGCCTTGATTCTTCGGCTGTGTAGGTTTAGTCCCCAAGGACCCCCTTTTGCCTGCAGTACATCCACGACTCTGAGGCAGACCTTCGACCCAGGATGACCCGGTCGGTACCCCAGCTTCATCATCGGAAGTGTGGAGGCCACTCACCGCTTGGATTTACAGACTTGCTTTCTACTCCCAGAGAAACACACTCAGGAATGACCCTCACACCAGACATCCAACAGGATTCTGGGTGACTTCCCTCTTTTTGATGGGGAAAGACGGGCTGCTGGCTCGAGAGGCAAGGACAGAGGAGGGGGAGGAGGAATTAATTTGATGTCAGGTTTCAATTGTTGAGTTACTGATCTAATCAGCGGCGACTTATCCTTTTAGATGTACGGCTTTCCAAAAATGAGAAATATCCTTTTTTCCAAAAGGCTGTTGGAGAGGAGATAATTACCCCAATACAATCTGTGCTTATTCTCATAGTTGTTTTTTTTCTTTCTTTTTAAACACGACAACATTTCCTACATGTGTTCAGTGAAGCTGAAAATGCTATTTTGATAATGGGCCCACAGAACGTTTAACGGGCCTGGATGACAATGTGAGACTTTCTTAAGCAAAGAGAAGGCAATGAAAAGCTATAATAGGAGTCATTAATGGAAACTGGAAGGTCTGCCGGAGACATCACGGCAGTTCTCAGTTTTGCTGTTTTCTTAATCAGGCTCTTTGGAGGTCAGGTCTGAAGGAGGCTCTCGCCCAAACCCAGAGCCCTTGACCCTGTCCTTACTTAATCTGACCTTCCCCATTACCAAGATTGAGCCCTCCTCCCCCGGCACCCCACCCCCAGCTGATAAAAATTCACTAAGTACTTACCACGGGGCCAATTTCCCTATGACATGCTGGCAGTACGTTAAAAATAATCTTTATCCCAGCACTTCCCAGCCTGAGGAAGGCAGACACGAAAAGGGAATGGCAACCAAGGGTGATGGGCTCATGGTGGGGCAGCCCTGTGGTATATGGGAGCAGAGAGTGAGGCACAACTCAAGCTCCTGGTCTCAGAACATGAGCAGGTCCCCTCCAGTGTGAGACGCTGAGCCTCGTTGTCCAGCCTCAGTCCCATACCCATCCCTGAACCAGCTGCTGAAGACACACTGACTGGTACCGAGTGGCTACCTGCTTGGTGGACAGTTGTTATTGTAGCCTGTTTGGCATCTATTCCCCTTGCTTCTGGTAACAGGACCATAATGTTTTTCGGGGAATCACTTCTCCCCTACATTCAGTCAGTGAGTTTCCCAGGGGGCGACTTTGTTGTCATTTCCAAGGATGGGCTTGTGGCTATTGAGTTTGCTCACCACACGGAGAAGGGAAGAAACGTGGCAGGAGTAGGAGGAGATGAAAGGAGGAAACACAAGGCGGCCCAGTGGGCCCACAATGAGCAAAGCTCTGCGAGATGTAACCGTCATTTGGAGAATGGGATCCTCTTACGCCTTTAAAGGTTTTTATGCTCTTGAGGTGGAAACCTTTCCTCCATTCAGAGTTTGACCAAAGCACATGGCTGAGTTTTTGTTGTGGTTGTTTGGGTTTGGGTTTCAGTTGATTTTGTTTGGTTAAAAGAAGCAAAAAGCCTTTGACTGACATTGAAATCGATGTGGTCCAAAACAAAGATAGCTTATGAGCGAGAGGGAGGCCATTATGAGAATTCAGGAAGCTCTTAGAGAAGGCTGTGGAAGTGGGATTCGAGGCTGTCTTATCCCAGTCCCAAGGGGCTGGCTGACATCTGGGTTATAGACATGAAAAATGAAGAAATGGCTGAGTTATTCTTTGTTCAAGGTCCTTTTCACGATAATATAAAGCATCTTCTGATAAATCTGGGTAACTTGTATGCTTTTTCCCCCACATATCAGGCTTCCCAGCCCCTTTAACTTCGTGCATGTAACCAGGCCCTCCAAAACAGCTTCTTCATTCAGAGAGACAACTCTTTCTGCCTTATACGATTCTACCTTCCATACCAGTGGGCTTCCCACAGCAGCATTTGCCCAAAAACTTACTGTAAGCCCTCTGATCAGTTAGCACATGCCCTTAGCCCTGCAGAACTAGAGAAGATCAGAGAGATGGAGAAGCCACAGGAGGACATTGAGAGGAGGGTTTCAAGGATGCCTGGGAGGAAAGCAAGGCTTTGATGTCACAGGGTAGGGATGTGACCACCCAGCCCCTGAACTCTACAAGGGCAGGGATCTTATCTGTCATGTCTACGCATATATGCCTCTAGCACCTGGGAAAGTGGCTCCTGAAATGCATAGGCCCTCGCTACGTGTTTCTCAAAGGAATACATGAATGGATGAACTCCTCAGAGCTTTATGGATGAAGTGTTATGACTCAGAGAGGTGAAGAAACTAAGGTGCAGTGGATTCCTCCACATCGCAGGATCCCAAGGCCAGGACAGGAGTGCCAGTGGGTTCGGCTGCAAAGCCTGCATCGTTTTCAGTCTCACTCATGGCTTGCTCTTTCTTCCTATTTAAAGAGCACTGCTTCCTGCTGCCTTAGCCCCCAGCTTGCTGTTTGCAGTGATCTAATCCTCAGCCCATTGCAACACTGAAAGCAGTGGTTCTCCACCATTAGGTGGCATAGAATCACAGAGAGACTGGACCAGCACGCCGGTTTCTGGGCTTCACCCCCAGAAATATTGACTCTGTCAGGCTGGGTGAGAGCCGGGAATCTGCGAGTTTAACCCGGGTCCATTCCGTGACTAACCCCTCTCTGGAAAGACAATTTTGGTGGCGCAGCCAGATCCTTGCCGATTCCCCTTTTACTGTTTGTGTGTGTCCCTTGGCACCTGTGGTTCCTTTTTCGGGGGCGGGGGGGGCACCCTTGTGCTTTGTTTGCCCTCATGCGCAGAAAGATGCAAATGCCCGGGAAATTCTATCCCACTGGGAAACGTCAGACTGGAGTGTGAAGTTTTAGGGAAACCCAGCTCCGTTCCTTCGTGTCACGACACCGAAGTTGCACTTACATTCCAGCATCATGGCAGCATCGAGCTGAAGTCAAACTCGGCAGGACTTTGCCTGAGAGCACACCTTTGCTTGATTCCCTACCTGTTCCTGTCTGATTTGCCCCATCCCTCGCCAGTTTCCCTTTATAGGCTATCTGCACATGAATCCTCATCTCAGGGTCTGCTCTGGGCATCGGCACGGCGACATGCTTCCTGGCTTCAATTCGTCATTACTTATGCCCTGTCTGCACCCCTTCTCAGAGCTTGGTCTTACAGAAAGCTGAATAGAAAGAACTCAAAATCAGCACATCTGAAGCTGAAAAGTAGGTTCTCCCCAGCTCCCCGAGAACCATATGAACTTGGACAGTTATCGGAACAGGGGAAGGCAAGCTGGAAGGCGGAAGGGGTCAGGCCTCTTCCAAGAAGGCAGAAATGCTAATCCCTACCCTCAAGGTCAAAAGAGTTGGGTCTGAACTGCCACTGAGGGCTGACGTAGCACCACCCATCACCTATGAGGGCTCCCCTTCTTGCTAACCCGAAGTCAGACCCGTCTGCTAAGACCCCTCTCTCTAGTTCTCCTCTCCCCTGAAGGAGAAATGCACTTGGCCTCCTCGTAAAGATCCAGAAGTGAACCTGTCATTCATTTCTGTACTTTCAGAAAAGAATAGAAAGATGAAAAAGACCATGTATTTCTTCATCGGCACTGCGTGACTGAGTGACACATCTTTCTGTTGTGAAATCCGAGCTACTGTCATAAAAGATCTAGAAGAAAAGGGAAGAGAGGGACAAGGTGGCCTGAAGAGGAAGCCACTAGCCATGTATTTGCATTTCTATGGAAACGGCCTTGGGCAGACATGGCCTTGGGCTTCTGTGGTCAGAGGGACAGGATGGTCAGGTGCTTGGCAGCTGGCAGTAGGCTGCTGCAGCAGCAGTTTGCAGGGAATGGGGTAGCACAAGAAAACAGGCTTCAAAAGGCCTCCCCAATCTTCTATCAACAGGAACAAGGAACTCGTGGGCTTCTCCCCCCATATGTCCAACCGAGTCTTGTGACTGGCTCCTCCCATGTGTCCTTGCCAATGGTCTCCCCTCCTTCTGAAAGGACTGTGCCATGGAACAGAGAGAAGAGAGATGAACGGCCACGCGCCTTGTGGATGGAAGACACAGAAGAAAGCGTTTTGTTTGTACTAAGTGGATCAGGGGGAGTTGATTCCAGTAACACAAGGATGGTTGCATATTAGCCATGTGAATCATAAAGACTAATATATTAAAGAGGAAGGAAAAAACGGAGGATCATTTTGAGAACTGCTAAAACATAAAAACAGTTGGTGAGCGTCAATACCCATTCCTGAGAATGATTAGGAAAAAATGAACACACAAATCTTATTAAAGTAAAAACAGAAAACAAATGTTGACTACGATGCAACTAGAGATTTACAACTCAATCATACCTAATTATAATATATCAGGATCATTCTTAATGATATAAAACAGAACAAGAAGCAGCTGACACCATTATAGTTTAGTATTGTTCTAGAAGCTCTAGTCCCCACAATAAGATAAGAAGAAAAGAAAGAAGAAGTTGAACTATTGGTAATAAATAGGCAAAATAATCACTACTTGAAGATGAAATTATCTATATGGATAATCCAAGAGACAACTAGAAAATTGATAAAATATTTAAGAAAAGTACACATACACACACATATATACAGAGAGAGAGGGAGATGGGGAGAGAGAGAATGCTGACAGGGTGCCTTTGTGGCATTAGGCATCATTTTAATCCTCACTGCAAATTAGCAATATGGGTCTAGCCTTCTATTCTTACAGATACTACAACAGCCTCAGAGAGGTTTAGGATCTTAGTCAAGGTCACACAGCTTCTAACTGCTGGAACACGAACCCAGGGATGACTCCCTCCCGATGCACCTTCTTTGTGTACTAACCCAACCTGACTTTTATTATTAATATAAATGTTACTCTAGTCACATTATTAATAGTTTTTCAAAGCTACCCCTTGGTGAGTACTTTTTAGGTGCCATGCCCTGCACTATGAAGGAATGATTTCTGTCTCCCTAAAGCCCACCAAAGGCTCCTCAGAGTTTCCACGGTCAATGTACATTTCTTCAATAAATGAAATTTTAATATTCTCAACTGGCTCACTTTCCCTAAATATTACTAGTCATGTGTAATCCATGAGCAGAGAAGGATATCATTTGGAACCAGAATTGGGCGGCCAGTTGGCTCAGGTGGTTAGAGGCCAGGTTCATAACACCAAGGTTGCCAGTTTGATTCCCACATGGGCCACTCAGCTGCGCCCTCCACAACTAGATTGAAGACAACTGCTTAACTTGGAGCTGATGGGTCCTGGAAAAACACACTGTTCCCCAATAAAGTTAAAAAAAATTGAAGAAACTAACATGCATAGATGCTTCACCTGATCGCCCTAAAAAAATCTTCAAGATAAATATTATTTGTGTGTAGTACAGATAAAGGCGGCTGAGACAGGTAACAAAAACTTTGCCCAACATCCCATAGTTGGAGACAAAACTCAATCCCAGATCTGCCCCCACCGCCTGCTGCCTTTCCAGAAGTTAGACTTCACTTGTCTAGCCCCTTCCCTCAACTCTTACGGGAAGCACACCTCACTAGACTTCAGGGGCCCACCCATTCCTAGAACAAAAGTGGGCATTGGGCCCAGAGAGGATGGGAGAGCCTTTCTCCACCCAAACGTCATTACCCAAAACCACACCATGAAGGCCGGCTGCCATTCACAGAGCACTCACTATGCATCGGGCACATTGCCTGCAGAGCCTCCTTTTATGCTCGCTGCAGCCTTTACAGAAAACACTGACTGTCCCCATTTTATAGCTGAGACAGCTGAGACTGAGGGAGGAGAAGTGACTTCCCCAAACTCACACACTTAGTAAGCAGCAGAGCCCAGCTTCACAGCCAGAACTACATGAAGTCGACACCAATGTATCACATTCTATTGTCATCATCCTACGTGCAAGAGCCAATGTGCCCAAAATTCACCCTCCCACCCCCACCCAGTGCTCCTAACCCCGGCATCCTACAGATCCCTAAGCTCTACATCCAGAGGTTCCAATGCACAAGGTCTGGGGAAAACCCAGATAGCTAGAGCTTCTCAAACATACCAGGTGACTGCTGTGTTCATTAGTCATGAAATCCTCAGCCTGGGGAACTCTGCTCTTGGGCCAGGACTCAGTTAGGGAGAACCAACCCCAGACGAGGAGCAAGTCAAATGCACTTTGTTTTCCTCTGGAAAGAATAGCCTCTGGGTTCCCTGTCCACATATGGTCAGAACATGTCATTTGGAGACAAGAAAGGGAGCAGGCAGTCTACTGTAGAACATCTATGTCTTGGAAGATGGTGTTTCTCAGGAACTAGAAACACAACTTGTTCCCTGCTTAAGGAAGTGGCAGGCTCCTTTTCCTACTGAGCTGTGATGACCAGTTAGAGGTGTGAACAAACAAGCAGACCAGGAGCAGTGAGGAGGGGAAGAGGGAGAGAGCAGTGTTGCCGAGGGCTTGGGGGAGCTGCCAGCCTGTCCGAAGTGCCCTATTTATTTAGCAAGGTCCACTGACAACCTTGTCTGCTCTCTCCCGCTGAAGAATTCCTGATATGAACTCTGGGACATCCACATCTTTCGTGTAATCCATCTCCTGTGTAAAGCAGAGATTTCTCCTGGAAGGGATGCCTGCCCCACCATCTCGACTGCCAGGTTGGCAGTAGAAGAGTTGAATCTTGTAGCTGCAACCCTCCCAGAGAGACGCCACCACGTCGTGTCTTTTGCTGGGTCTGCTGTTTCCCGTAAAACAAGCGGCACGTGTGTGGTTCCCTGCCTTCCCCAGCATGTCCGAGAACCGGAAGAGAGTGCCCCTCTGCCACGGTCCCCTGCTTCAGTCTCTTCCCTTCTCTGGGGAATTGCGGCTCACTGAACCCGGTGCCTTGCTTTCTGGAAGGCCAGGAATATTCTGTGGAAGGGGAAGGTTAAAGACATGGGATGCATGTTGGTGCGCTGAACAATTCTCTGGATGCTTGTCCCTTAAAACCTTGAGAGTGTGTCCGTAGACAAGTCCACACTGGCAAACATTTCTATTTCTAGCTGCCGATGACTTGGGGCTCTGCACAATTGATCTTTCTAGAGAGACAGAAGAAGGCAAGGCCCCAAGTCTAAAAGCTCAGTTAAAAGGCTTTGGGGGTTGGCCGAGTGGCACGTTGGTTAAGAGCTGGCTTGGGACGCCAGAGGTCCCCGGTTCGGATCTCACATATGAGGGCCAGTGACACTGCCCTCTATAGCTAAGATGCTGAACAACAGCTCAACCTGGAGCTGGGCTGCCGTGAGTCGCTGGCGATGGCGTAGGCTGCAACCCCTGCTGCAGTGGGTTGCCATGGGCTACCGTGTGTAGCCAGCAGCCAGCGTGAGTGGCCAGCAGCCTCCGTGAGCAGCTGTCCAGAAGCCGGCGACTGATCTGCCTCGCCCGGGAAGTTGATGGTGCCAACTTGGGCCAGTGAAGCAACGTCCTCCACAACTAGACTGAAGACCAAAAGGACAGCAACTTGTCTGTTCCCCTTCCCCGATTCCCCAATGCTGTTCCCATCCCCCAATTCCCCAATAAAAAAATCTTAAAAAAAAAAAAGGCTTTGGGATGCAACACCCCCCTACAAAAAAAAATGCATGCCAGATACATACATATAAGGTCAGACAATTAAGTTAGCAAACTCATCCTAGAAAAAGTGCTACATAAACCTCATTGCTGAATATCACTACGGTCACCTTCAAAGCACTTGTTGCCCAAGTTTGTGAACTTAATTGTCAGACCTCATATGGCACTGTTTCTGACAGCATCTTATATCCATAAAAGTTACTACTTTCCTAAACAGGCCTTGCAACTCAGAGAATCATGATTGATGATAAATCTCAGGGTGGGATGGAGATCAGATAGAGTCTGTTTCTACAGTGAGAGTGTAGTCCATTCACTCATTTATTCACGCAGTTGATAAGGCAACAAATGTGTGTTAAACACCCATAGGTGAGCAAAATTCCATTCCTCCAAGACAATGGGGGGTTTTTTTTTTAGGGGATGCAGAGTGGCTGTTGAACCCCAGAGGCAGGCATCTAATGTAGCCTAGCAGTGGGGAGTCAGGAATAGCTTCCCCAAAAGGCTCATACCTAAACTGAGTTCTGAAACATGAGTAAGAGCACATGCATTTTACTCGGGGGGCCGGCAGGGGGGGTGGAAGGGGGCGAAGGGGTGGAGCAGGGACCTGAGGAGCTGGAAGAAGCTCAGGGTGGCTGCAGGATAGTACTTGTTGCATTACAAGAAGTCTTGTTAACTCTGCCAAGTCTTTACATCATATGGAGCCCAATGGGGAATCACTGAGATCTTTTAAAAGGGGAATGGTAAGAACAAAACGAATGTTGAGAAGGGCCACCTGGCTGTGGAGTGGAGAACTGATGGGAGGATGTTCCAGGTGGCAAGAGAAGTCTTCGCGGTGGCCTGATAACAGAGGTAACAGAGGGTACATTTATGCGGTGTCAGTGGAAGGGAGAGAACTGAATGAGTTAACAGCTTATTTAGGAGATAACAATTTTTTTTAACTTGGACATATGTAATTATTTCCATTTAGATGGTGTGTAGGCTGAATAATGCCCTCCCCCACCAAAGATATCCACGTCCTGACCCCTGGAACATAGGAACATGTTATCTTAAATGGCAAAAGAGGTTTTTAAAGATGCGGTTACATTAAGGATCTTGACATGGGAAGATATGCTAGATTATCCAGGTTGGCTAAATCTAATCCCAAACATCCTTACAAAGAAAAAATAGAGGCAGGAGAATCAAAGTCAAAGAGAGAAAGATTTGAAGATGCTTTGCTGCTGGCTTTGAAGATAGAAGAAGGGGCCAGGCGCCGAGGAATACAGTTGGTTTCTAGAAGTTGGAAAAGCTAAGGGGACTGATCGTCCCCTAAAGCTTCCAGAAGGAACACAGCCTTACCACCTCATTTGTGGGCGTCTGATGTCCAGAACTCTAAAATAATAAATTGTGTTATTTTAAGTCACTAAGGTTGTGATAATTTGTTACAGCACAATAGGAAACATACAGAAAAGGAAACTCTTTGCCCTTAATAGGCATTCACTAATTATATTATATGTATAATTAATGAATAAATAAGGCTTAGAAAGGCACAGTAGATCCTCTAAGTTAACAAGGTTTGTGAGTCCTCAAACTCACACTTCAAGTTTAAAACAGTCCTTCACTGATAGCAGTGGTTGATCAAAGTGTGAGATGTGGAGACAGGAGAAGGGAGAGTTACTTTCACCATATAACACATTGCCCTGTCTAAATTTGTTACCATGTGCACTATTACCTATTTTTAAAAGTTAATGACCCTTATCTTGAAGGAAGTGGAGGGGGGTGCTAAAACAGGTATATAGCTCAAAATGGAAGCAGAAGTAATCAATAACCCAGTTTTCACATTGTGAAAGTGGACATTGGAACAATTCACTATTTGTCAGATGTACTCAATTAACGAAATCTATATTCCGGTACCTACCAGAAATCTGCTTTCTGTCTACTCTCTTGCCCTTCCCCGTGTTTCGGCTCTAAGAACAGTTCATAGCTATACCACCTTCTCCGTTCTTAACCCCAGGAAATCTTACATACACTTACGTACCCCAGACAAAATACTCAGGTGCTCCCCCTCATAGGAATACAGTATTACATCATGGACTGGGCATGACTTTTAGAGACAAGAAACCCTAGGTACGAATCCCACCCCCCACAGCAGGATGACCAGAAAAAAATTATTTAAATTACCTGAATCTCAGTTTCTCCATCTGTGAAATAAGCATGATAATATATTAGGGGGATTTGTTTGTTTGTTTGTTTGTTTTTAAAAAGAATTCAATCAAGCAATATATGTCAAGGATTTAGCGCAGTATCTGGTACTAAACAAATATTAGTTCAGTTTCCCTCTGGGTCTTCCATTTTCTTTCCTTTTTCACAGGAGCCAAAGTTCTCACCTTAGGCCTAATCTTCCTCGAGCTTCTGGCAGTCTATGACAACTTCGATTTCTCTTTCTTAGCCTCTCACTTTTCTCTTTCATATTATATTTTTAATTTTATAACTTGATATCCATGCAGCAAAACACACAATTGCAGTCAAGTTCTGAACCTGGAGGGTTTCAGTGGCTTCAGCCAGTTTGTGCCACGATCCCCTCCCCAAGGGTTTCGACCAGAGCACTGCACACCCTTCACCCCAGAACGGTCTTCCCTGATCACCTGAATTTACATAGCTCTGCCCATACCGTTTAAGTCCTTATCCCATCACCCACGTTATTTCCTCGGACTTACCTAAGTTACTGGTTTGTTTTTGTTCCCTCCGACTAGAATGCAAGTTCCATGCCTTTGTCTGCCTTGTTCCCACTCTTAACAGAGTGTCTGACACACAGTGAAAACATAATTAATATGTTTGATTTAAAAAATGAATGAATGAATGAATGCCTTACTGG
>NW_017731381.1:561522-583791 GCF_001890085.2 Hipposideros armiger
ATTTTTGGTTGTCACAATTTTAAGTGGGCATGCTATTGGTACCTAGTGGATAGAGTTCAAGGGTGATGCTAAATATCCTACAATGCACCTTACCCCAGCACCCACAATAAAGAATTTTCCAAATGTCAATAGTGCCAAGGTTGAGAAACCCTGCCCCAGACTCAGAGACTTGTGTATGCTTACAAGTTCATACATGTCCATAGCATGGTGGGATTCAAGGGTCATCTTGTTTAGCCAACACTCCAAACTCTAATCATGGGTATCCATGTACCAGCTGTATTCTAGAAATCTCAGTCTTTTAACAGCTTTGACATTTACTGGACAACCTCTTAGGAAGCAAACACTTTCATAATCATCCTTTTATTTAAGGAGTATTGCAAAATCTCATTTTACTAATGAGGAAGCTGAAACTCAGAGAAATTGTCATTTGCCAAAGCTACAAAGTTGGAAATTGCAGAATCATGGTTCGAGCATCAGTTTCACTGAGTCATGCTCTGATGCTTTCTTCTGGCCACTAGCACTTCATCTTCTTTTGAGTGGTTTTGTCTTAAATTAGTTTTCTCTGCCTGGAGAGCCCGGAGCTGGCTTGCTGCACATCAGTGCTCAGAAAAGCTTTCTTGTTTATTCAGCTTCTCTCTACTAAGATACAGAGAGTGCCACACTAAAGGGCAGAAGCTTCTATCCCTTGGTGTGTCTTTCTTCCGTTTTATTATTTGCACTTTTTGTGTATTTTGTATTTGCACAATTTGGAACAGTTCCAGATCTCTTCTCCCAGCCCTAGCATCTGTTACAATGGAAAGAGTGATCAACAGGCCTCCTAGATTCAAGAGGAGAGTTTCCTGGGCAGGTGGACCTGGGACAATTCCCTCATCCCAGGTCCAAGAGCCACACACACTTTCTTTCCAGAGGTGTCCCTTGGTCTTAAAAGACAACTCCAGGATACCTAAAGCAACATCAAAAGCCTGCCTGCCAGGGACGGCCATTATGGGTCCCAGTCCCACTGAGAAAATCCTTTAACTCTTTTCTGCTCACCATGTGCAAGATACAGAACCAAGTACATAGTAAATGCAGAGTTAATCTTTCAAGTTCACCTTGAAAATAAGGAAACAAATGAATGGCATGTACATACACATAACCTAAAAGCGTTGCTCTTCTTTAGGGGGCTTGCATTTTAAAGGCTTTCTTTTTGTTCAGTTTCCTCCATGTGTTCAATAATTACTAAGCTCCCATGACAATTCAAGCCCTGGGTTACATGCTGGAGAGCAAAGGATGAGCATAAGCAGACAAGGCCCTGTCCTTACAGAGCTTACAGCCCAGTGGCACATCTGGATTTGGGTCCAGTCCTTTTTTAACGCATAATTATGAAACGTAATACACGTTCTGAGAAAGCAGCATGGGGTGTCGGAGAGTGTTTACCAGGAGACCCTCATCAGGTCTGGCCAGGCTGGGCAAGAAAGTGTTCCACAACAAAGAAGGACTTGAGGACCCACACCTAAAGAAAGAGCCTCAGTGTGAGCGTGCTCAGGAGCAGGAGCAATTGACAAGAAAATGGCATTCCGAGTAGGAGTGTCGGCGACACCCTCACCAAGAGGCAGAGCTGGGCTCACATTCCCATTTGCCGGGACCCGTGATCTTTAAACTTTTTGCCTGGTTACTCACCAAAAGAACGTTGAAAAATGTTGGTCTCCCTTGCAAAGGACATCATTTCTAGTATTCTGTAAATATTGACATTTTTAAACAAAACTGCAAAACACTCCTTAAAACGTAGTCAAGAGACTCTAAAAAAAAAAAATCATAGTCATTTTGTAACCATCTTTATCCCTGGAAAAGAATGAACAAACTCTTGTGTAACCGTCAGATAATTTACATATTTCTTTTTCTCCATGAACTAATAGTTTCATTTCACTCTCCCCACAGAATGATAGGCTCATGTGGTATACTTTGATGCTTTAAAATCTTTTATTGATCATATTTGTCTGCTACAGAAATATGTACGGAAATTGGCTTTTTAATTTTGTTTATCATTTCTAGGGCTATATAGTTTTAAGTATGAACAAGAATTTCTTCCATGTGGAGATATGTTTATTATTACTAAGCCATGGATTAAAACAAGATGAATACATTAAAATTTTTATAAATATTTATTAACCAGAAATAACACAATTATATTAAAAACGCTGCTTTTAACGAGCTGGATCCATGAGGCTGCTTATGTTTCTGAGGATGATTATGACTAATTACATGAAAGAAAGAGGACTCAGTATCAATTCTATTTCTTCTTTTATTTATTTGTTTTTATAGGCATTAAAGGCTTAAAAAAATGTGTTCACAAATACAACTACATAGAAGCTTCTTTTCTAACCATTGCTACTCAAATTGTTACGCCAATCGAGTTATGTAACAAAAATCACACAGCGATCTAGCATCGAAAAAAATATTTGTAATGTTTTGAATTATCCCTTTGTTTGGTGCCCTGGAAGTTTTTCACGTTGGTATAATGCACTGTAATAAGATCTTCAGTGGGTGAAAGGTATATGCTTTCTGTGTTTTTCATGGGAAATAGGAGAACATGAAATAAAAAGGACAAATCCAAGGGCCAATTCAGTTAGACCAATATTAGAGAAGAGTTTGTATGGAAGTTGATGATCCCAAAACAAATTTCTGTGTGTTTCTCTTGGAAAAATATTTATAAATGTTCAGAGATATATATATATATATATATATATATATATATATATATATATATATATATATATATATATTTCAGTTTAAAGACCACTGACTGAGGGTTAGATAATACTCCACTCAATCCCTCAAGACTGATAATACCCTTGGTTTCATTCCAACACGCTGACCTCCCAACATGTGGAGAGAAGCCACCTGGGTGGGTGTTGCTTAAGCCCCCACCCCCGCCTTCTTCAGGCTGAAGGGCTCCCTCCTGGATTTTTCAGATCCTATGCCAGTGCAGGGTAGAGTCCCCTGTTGGGAATTAAACACCAAGAAGGGAAGAGGCAGGGTGGAATGAGAATAAATAGCACAACTTGATCTTGGAGGTCAAGCAAAGCTTCACTGAAGAAGTGACATCTGATCTGAGATATAATAGACATATAGAAGCCAACTGAGCCATGAGAAGAAGCAGGAGAGGGGGGCTGTTTCAGGCAGATAGACTGGTACACGGAAAAGCGCTGAAGAAGGGAAGGGCATGAGGGGCTCTGGAAGTCAGGAGGAAGAGGGCACAATTTAGTCTCAGTGCATGGAAAGTCGCCGGATGGTTTTAAAGCCTGGACTGACACGATCAGATCTTCACTCTGGGAACTGCTCGTGGCCACGCCCCAAAAGGAAGCACAAATCCAGAAAGGAGGTGGACTAGCCAGCCCAGAGCATAAAAGGACTGTCCCCTCCTCCATTCCAGGCTGCAGACCTTGTTTTATAGAACCTAAGAGCACTGCTTGACTCTTTGAAGCCCCTCCACACTGAACCCCAGCCCCTGATGTCTCCTCTCTCAGGGACATTGAGACAATTCTCCCCAACCTGCCCGGGAACACTTGGCTTTCTGGTCCCAGAATAGGACTTCGATGTCACACCCAAGCCCCAAGGGATTTCAAGACTAGAGAAAACAGACAGGCGTGGTTCTCCCTTCCCTATCATTCTGGCCACAGACTTGCAACCAGCTGCTGGGACTTCTTTGGTTTGATTTCCAGAGTCTAGTGATTCCTCTTCTGACCTGCACATGGCTATCAGAGCAGACCACTTTTTACAAGTTTTCCAGGCTACCAAACATTTATAGTTGAAAACTAAGATCTGAAGGTGCTGTAAAGACCTCTACTTCCATATCTTTATCTCTATTCCTCTCTCCATCTCTCTCTCTATCTCTACCCATCACTTTGTACATCCAGATATGGATTTACATTTCCCTGCTTCCTAAGAGGTAGATGAAATCCATCAACCCCCCATTGCACATCCAGAGCTTTGTAAAGATCCCACCATTTCCCTATGGGCTCCTGGTCTCCCCCTTCCACTGAACACTTCAGTTTGGGGCACCTCGCCCCATGTAGTGTTTTACCCCATTCGTCCTGCATCGACTCGCACAACTCTTTTAAATCTCCATCTAATTAAACATTTATGCACAGTGCGTGAGTATATAAAAACCCTTGGTAATAATTTGGGGAAGAAGCAGACATGTACATTATGGCAACACAAACAGCTTGAAGTTGAGTTTGAACTGGTCAAGCTCCTAAAAAGTACTACAGTTCTGAAACTCGAACACCAGGCTCCTGCCTTTTCAGTGGACATATTTCTTTTCTTGTTCTCTCTTCCCAAACCAGAGTATTGATCTCTCTCTTTCTTTGATGCCCATAGTGCATGTGGGTTTCTTCTTCTCCCCTAAGTCTTCTCCAGGTCCCCTTTGCTTCCTAAGCAGAATGCTGGTGTGAGCTACTAACATAATAAATATTGTCACCCCGTTACACATATGATCATATGACTTGACATAGCACATATATTTTATAACATAACTTAACACAACATAATATGTTTGAGAGTTAATCATCAAATATCCACAATGCATGATTTATAGCCCCAAGTAAATCTAAACATTAATAAAAATAATTATGAAATATATATTTGATTATTGAAAGACAGCTCCTCTTGGATACAGTGAGATTCCAGGTTAAACTGCTTCAGTGTTCTATAAAATATGATGAGAAAAATATCAGATTCATAGAATGTGGGTAAGTATTAAGTAACAAAATAATGTATTGCAGAATAAGTCTGGGATGCTCGGGGTTGGGGGGATGGGAATGGGGAACATGATTCTTTTTGTTTCCTGTAAAACTTTTGAGAGTCCTTTATGTTCCACGAGGGTTCTTAGAAATGTCCATGATATGACATACAAAGTTAGCCAAACGTGTTTGACCACAGAACACTTTTACTTCGAGCATCCTGCTGGCTGTTATCCTGTAGGACACTCTTCAGAAAACACAGTAGCTGGAGGATGACTCAAATTGTCTCCCCTCCCCAATGCCCTGGGATTCTCAGACCCCACCTACACCTGTTAACGACACCTAATCCCCCTTCTTGGCAAGAGCACGGTTGGTTCCCTCTTCTATCTTCAAGGCATCCTCTCCGGCTACCTCCAGTGCAAAAGGATTTGGTGCAAATGCCAGTGATTTATATTGATAACCTCTGTGTATGAAAAGGCCATTTAGAGCAGCCGGTTAGCTCAGGTGGTTAGAGAGTAGTGCTCATAATACCAAGGTTGCCAGTTCGATCCCCACATGGGCCACTAAGTTGTGCCCTCCACAACTAGATTGAAACAACTACTTGACTTGAAGCTGATGGATCCTGGAAAAACACGCTGTTCCCCAATAATATTTAAAAAAATAAAAAACCTTGGGAAAAAAGGGCCACTTAATATATGGTGATAAAAGGAGAACTGACTCTGGGTGGTGAACACACAATGTGATACATAGATGATGTATTACAGAATTGTCCACCTGAAGCCTCTGTAATTTTACTAACCATTGTCACATCAATAAATTTTAACTTTAAAAAAATGGGGCATTTAAAACATGAAGTAAACTCAATTTTCTCGGAATAACTTTCTAGAGAAACTTGAACTGAGTTGAATCATTTGAGCTCCTTACGATCAGGAATCACATCCATTCAACTTGGTGCCAGGTGATGGTGAGCACTTAGAAAACAAAAAGTTTACTAAGAATGAACAGTAACTAGCACATCATAGATACTCTCTCAATGGACTCCCTTCACCCTTCTCTTAAAACACAAAAGAAGACATTGCATGACTATGTGTAGTGCGGTTCGGGGACCGAGCTTACAGGATTTATTGCAAATATTCATCGGTGCCCACACTCTCCATGCACCACTGAACCAGTCTTTGCCCTTGGGAACCTCACAGCCATGTAGGACTGCATTCTGCTACTCCCACATCTCTCTGGGTTCTTAGAAGTTACAATGGCCTTTGACCTGCTTACAGGAAAATTCTGGATAAATGATTCAAGCTAATCCTTCTCCATTTTTTTTTTCGCAAGTTCTTGGCCAATTAGGATGAGATGCTTAAAAGCTGAACTGAGGAAGTAAAAATGTAACTTGAACATCTGAAGAAAACCACCCTAGTTTCTAAATGCATTGACTTTCCTTGAGTTACAGTAAACAGAGAGAAAAGCACATCTTGGAAACCGCTGAGGGTGCACATTTGTCCTTTGGAGTTCTCCGCCCCAACAAAGGAATGCAATGCACATCCCAGAAAAGTGAATACAAGCAGTAGCATCAAAGGGGGTCTTCCCGGGCTACTGCCATGGGCTCTCTCCACGTTTTTCAGCTGGGCATTGGGGTTTCTTCCCCCTCTGGTCTGTTTCCAAAAGCATTTTGTTCTTGAACAAAAAATGTCTGGGCAGAGGTCTGAGCCATGTCATGTAATGACCCACCCCCATCTTTGGCCATCTTGGGCTGACCATCTGTAGCCATGTCCATGGGCTGCTGCAGGAGGAAAAAAATGTAAATATTTCTCTGAGGACCTCAGACACGCTTACAAAACAAAGGAGACTGTTGAGACTTAGACCTGCACCTCAGAGCCACTGAAGCTTGAGTCTTTCCCTTTAGCTCTGTCTGAGAAGCAAAATATATGAGAACACAAACTTTGGTCAAATAGACCTTGGTTCAATACAGGTTCCAACATTTCCCAGGAGATCCTAGAATGTTCCAGATATGGTGATCGGCAGTAAGTTGACAAAGATAAATAAGACAAAGCTCTGCTCTTGAAATGCTTTCAGTCTAGTGGGAGAGAAAGGGATATGGGAAATGTTTTATAATATACTGTGATCAGAATATTTCTGAATGAGACATGAATCTGAATTAATCTCACCTGTGGTACTCAGGCATGCTAGACAAAGATGGGAATGTTTTAAATGAGTAGTTAGAGTTGGTTATATTATGCTAAAGAAACACAAATTTTCTAAATCTAAATGGATAAACAGAATAAACATTTATTTCTTACTTACGTGAAGTCCAATTCAGAACTTCTAGTCAGGCAGCTCTCCTAGGTAGCTCTTCCGTGCACAGTGACCTCGGCTCCCAGGCTACATCATTTCATTGGTTCTACTATTCCCTAGGACCTCAGAATTCTTCTGGATTTTCACTGGATGCTCTTCATCTGCAAAATGGAAATACAGAATATAAACCTCTCAAGAGGCTTTAGGAACCAGCCAAAAAATTTCCTTACATCGCTGCTAGCCACATTATACTATCCAGAAATAGTCACATGGTTCCAGTTAACTACAAAGGATGCTGGGAGATGTAGTTCTCCTGTATATCCAGGGGACTAGAAAAGTGAGTTTGGTTAATTCATAGTACTGATTGTGCAAGCATAGGATTTATCCAGAAGAAAGAGAAAGACAATTCATGGGAAAGGACTGGGGATCCAGTTTTGGAAATAAAAGGTGGGCGGTCACTCAACAGGCAGAACAGAGAGAGCCTTTCAAGAAACATATATTTGGAAACCAATTGGGAAAACTAAAGGCAGAGCTTGCGATTGTGTGAAAGAGGTTTGCAAAGAGTTAAGTGAAAAGCTGGTCTGGGGGTCAACTGGGATACAAGCTGAGATATCCTACCAGGGCCATTTTTCTCCTAAAGGGTATATAGACGTGGCCTCCAGTCCCTGCACAGAAGGACAAGCCCCCAGAGAAGCTCCCACAAAGGACAGTTTGGCCTATTTCAAAACACAAGCTGTTCTTTCTTGCCTGTTCTTCTCATTTGTCCAGACAGACCTCAATGCCAGAGGCCTAAAGGCTTCCACCCACCACTCAGCGAAGGAGCTCTCACCACCGCCCTGAACCCGGTGCAAACTGCCCACCCTTGTGGATACCTGGAGGCTCCGACATGCCCCGTCCATGAGTCAAGCAAGGGTTCAGATAGTCTCCAAACAGATCTAAGATGTTAGATTCAGAGAAGGGAGCTTTGAAGACCCGTGGAGGCATGGTCTGAGGTATAGGTCAGGGGCCTTCTCCGGAGAACTCTCTGAGAGATGTAGGCCATGGCAACCATCCCTAATGCCTACACTTTGTCTTCTCAGCCATCTTTGGCAGGCTTTGAGATCAGAGGTGTTAACTGACTCTAATCCCAAACAATCTGTCATATATATTTTTTTAAGTTTAAATGATTACTGGTTTTAATTTCGATTGATAATACAAGATATTTACAAAAAAAAATTTTTTTTCATGTAACACAGAAAAGTATTTTTAAAAAGTTACCCAAAACCTCACCACTTAAAAAACTGAGCATTGAGTAAACATTTTCCTAGACCTCTCTGTACACATAAAGATAAACGGAAGAAGGAAGGGAAGAAAGGAGAGGGAGGTAGAAAGGGAGGGAAAGAGGAAGGATAATACTATATCACAATGGAACTAGACAACCTGGTGCAGTACTTTCATACTTTTTAAAAACCTCAATATTATTTATTGACAATTCAAAAAAATGTAAATACAACCTCAGAGAAACGGTCTTTAACTCATCCGTCATGTTACTATGAATTCTTTCACCTGCAAATTCTCCTTAAACTGACCACTGGAGCCATTACGCCATCCACCATTCTTCAGTCTGTCTGAGTTTCTTCATTGATGAAACATTTAATGAGGGCCACCTGGAGCCAGGCCGTAGGCTAGTGCAGGGAATAAGCAGTGAGCAAAACCAACATGGTTCCCTTCCTCAAGGACCTTAGGTGCAGAAGAGCGTTTCTCGGAGCACGGTTCAGTATGTCAGGACATCTGGCTTCGTGGCTTTAGTGCAAGGTCCAGGAATCTGCGTTTGCAAAGCTCTCCAGGTGATTGGGATACACGTTGCAGTTTGGAACCCCTGGTAGAGTTTTGTGCTGGTAGCACACTGCTCAGAAAAGGCATGGCAGATGTATAACTGGCCCAAGTCAGGAATTCAAGTCAGGAGTTGGCGGTGGTCCAGACTGATGGAGCTAGACTGACCGTTTTCACAGGCTAATGTAATGATGGGTCACACCTGACTCATATGCAGATCAGTATTACCACCAACAAGGGGAGGACATTTCTCTCAGAGGAGGTAGCCTCTTTGCCAGCGGTGGATTTTGGCGGATGTTTACAGCAGGCTATATCCTTTGGATAATCTGGTGGATAAACTCTGAAAAATGTTGCTATCAGAATTGTAACCCCAACTTCTATGAATATCTGCCAGCAGGGATACTTCTTTGTGCCCTGGCAAATGTCACGAGGACTTAGAATCTTCAGCACAAAGATTCCCAGAGGAAGAAACAGTAACCGCCGAAGGATCAGGGTCAACTTCCTGCTAAACGCTGAGTGCTCCCTGTGAAATAGGTTGTTCAAATATTTGTTTTTCTTTCTCAGTTTGGTTGCAAGTTTGAAATTAAAACTAGATGTGCAGTATATATATAGTCACGGGATAGGGAGTACAGCATAGGGAATAGAGTCGATGGAATTGTAACAGCTCTATACGATGTCAGGGGGACAATAGATTGGGGAGGAGAGTTTTGCTTTGTAAATGAGTGAAATGTCTTTTACATTGTTTTGTACACCTGAAACTAATATAAATAAATAAATAAATAAATAAATAAATAAATAAATAAATAAATAAAAACTAGATGTGCAGGATAGGCTAAGACTCAATGTATACCCTGAGACCATCTGAAGAAAGGTCTTTCCTCATTTAAATAACACCAACACCACTTAGTATGCTAACAGGAAGGGCAGGTGGGAGTGCATTTAAGGGAGTCATGCAATTATGTAAATTGAATGAATAAACTACCTGGAAGACACAACATTTAGATGACAACATTCAGTTTTTAATCATCCTCCAGCCCTTTAGAGATACACATTTCTAAAGACTCATTATAAATATTATTTCATAAAATGCTGAAGCTGGAGAGGCCTGCATAAACCTCTGTTAGATAATAGTATTTATTATTTTAATGAGTCAGGGGCTCCATGCCTGAGAAAATAAAATTAAAAGACTAGAAATTCGTTTTTAAAAATCCCTGGAATGTTAAATAATGATCACAAGCTCAATACCTTTTTTTCATACTAGCCTATAATTTTTGTTCCTGCATATTGCTAGCGAGATTTAGTCTCTCATTCTTTACTGACGTCAGATTGGGCAGAAGAAAAGTTTAGTGTTTCTAGACTCTGGGAAAAATAAATATTGATTGCCACAAGGGGGTTTTATTGATAGCCAGATAATGAGGGGAAAAAAAATAATAAAAACCAGATTTAAAATCCCCAAATCACAGATGTCTGGTGGCATTCACTATAGAGGCAAGCAGCCCTGGGTATTTTCCAATAGCTTTGACTACATCACATGTTACAATAATTAATAGTCATGCTAATGACTTCAGGTTATCAAGAAAGTTTTGTCACATAGCCGCATCTTCTACTTTAGAAGACTAGGAGACGTATTATACACTAAAATTTCCTTCGAGGCCATTTTTTTAAAGTTTTGGTATTTTATGGGTTTGGCTTCCATCATGGGTAAAATTCTCTTGGCCAGAAAACCTCTTTCTCCAATGACGAAAGTTACCAGATTTAGCAAATTAAAGTACAAGATACTCCGTTAAATTTAAATTTCAGACAAACAACCAATCACTTTTTGGTATACATATGTCATATCCAATATTTGGGATATACTTATGTTCCATGCAATATTTGGGACACGTGCTAAAATTATTTTGTTGTTTATTTGAAATTTAGATTTAATTGGGTGTCCTGTATTTTACCTGGCAACCCGACCAATGACTCAAAAGGAACCCAGGGTTGCATCTCAGAGTTAATACATTCTGGAATTGGTGCACTTGAGAAAGCCTGGCTGATTCTATGAGTCAGCTCCACAGAGCTTTTCAGAAGAAATCTATAAACTTGAGGACAAAATCACCTCTTAGAATAATAACCTCCCTTTGAAAGTCTCAAATCAAGAGAGATCAAGGCTTGAGACAGACCTGCAGGAGGTATGCAAATAGAGATGATAAGCTCTAGGGAAGTAGGTTATAAGGAGTAAATTAACTCAATAAGGCTCCTTGCAAAATGACCTTCATTGAACTGAGTTCTATAGCGAAGCCTTTGGTTTTTACTGGAGGAAGCCACATGCAAGAGCATCATCACACCATTGCTAAAACTGCCACCAAATGTTGTTGGGGACATTGTACTCTGCTCCCCTCTTTTCTCTGGAAGCTTCCATTTTAGCCCTAATTTCATATTTCTGTAATTGTCTATCTGTGTTGTTTGCCCACTAGATTAGTTGAAGGACAGGGAATGTCGTATCTTTTAACTTTGTACTGTATTCGCAGCAGTACAACATTGTCCGGCATGCAGGAAGTATACAATATGTGTTTGAATGGATGGCAGAAAGGGTAGGTAGGTAGATGGATGGGTGATAGAATTGAACATCTTAAATGGTGTTTAAGGAGAGGCAAGAATTAGGTCTTACACCTGTATAAGAGTATTCATAATCACCTTATTTATAGTAGGCAAAAACTGATAAAAGCCAATATGTCACAATAGAGAATGAATAAATGGGTAAACAAACTGTGGTATATTAACTCAATGGGATTCTACTTAACGACAACAACAAAAGGAATAAACTGCTAATGCATACAACAGGAATAAAGTTCAAAAATATTATGCTGAATAACAGAAGACACACAGTAGAGTACATAATATATGGTTCCCTTTTTGTGAAGATGTAAACAGACAAAACTAACTTGAAAAACATAAGACCACAGTTTGTCAGGAAGAGGGTGGGGATTGACTGGGAAGAGGCATGAGAGAACTTTCTGGGAGATGATATTGTATCTTGACAGTTATTTCGGTTGCCTGGCTTTATGCCTTTGTCAAAACTACCAACGTAAGCTTGAGATTTTTGTGTTTTGTTGTAAGCAAATTTTACCTCTTAAGAAGAAGACTGTGTACACAAATAGTGAACTCTGGCTACATGCACAAGTATTTAGGGGAAGCATAGTGATATCTGCGATTTGCTCTGAAATGCATCCAAATAACACAATGGATTGATGGCTGGAGAGAATGAAACCCAGATATAAAAGAAAGCAGGGATAGTAAAATGTTAATGTTAGAATCCAGGTGGTGAGTACACAGGTGTTCACTGTAAAATTCCTTCCATTTGCTATATGTTTGTAATTTTTCATAACAACACACTGGGGTAAAAAGAAGCTTCTGGTTCACATAACTTTTAGAGTGCTTCCCCCTTGAAAGAAATCTGGCATTCTCTGAGGGTTTTTGAGAACCTTTCTCAGAGTGAGCAAATTCCCTCCAAGTCTTTCTGGGGGAATCGGCCCCCTCTCTCATGAGACCCCCCAAATGCCATTTGGCCAAACTGGGTACAACTGGTGAGAATTCTACTCAGGTTGTTTTTCATCACTCCGGCCATTCAAGCACTTTCTCCCCCTGAAAACACTGCCCATTTGTTTAAAAGTCAGAAGAATGCCCCCATCTCTAGGGCTCCTGCACCCAATGGTCTCTGTCCTTTAGTTTTTGGCAGACAGAGGCCATGTCAGCATCCATAAAAAGTCGATTTGAGATGACTGACTGCTGGGGTCCATGCTGGGCTCAGCTGCTTCCTCCCGCAGAAGGAATATGCCAGAAGATGACTCCCCCCCCCCGTACATATTTCTGCAGCTGCTGAAGGACAGGATTGACTTGGGTGGAATTTAGGCCCGAGAGGAACTCGAACATCATGCCTACAATTAGAAGCGACATGTGACCCAGGATTAAAAAGCTGGCTGCCAGAGAGAGGCGTGAGCTGGTGGTTCTTTTGAGATGGTCAGATTCAGGAAATCTGCCTTCGTAATTCCATCTGTGAATGGTCCAGAACGTTTTCAGTTGGGTCAGTTAAAATTTAAAAAATAAATAAATAAAACTTAAAAAAAAATAAAAAGAGGTAATGGTACGGCATCTTTTTTAAAAACAAAACAAAACAAAAGTGTTGCAGGCTCCCTTTTATAGGGGGAAGAGAGGAGGGGGAAGCCTTCAGTCACGTTCTGCTGAAAATTTCTGGGACTGTGTCACCCTGTGGCTGCAGGATGTGGAGGATAAGTCACAGTTGAAGATCTGCTTCACTTTCCAACTGCCGAGTCTCCTCTCGTCAAGGGAGTGGCAGAATCAAGCAGCTACTTAGGGTGCTGATATTTCAGCCCTCTGGTCAGGAAGTCTGGGCCCTGTGACCTTTCACTTGGGTTTAAACTCTATCCACTGAGAGATGGTGGAGTGGTGCGTTCCTCATCATTGAACGTATTTAAACTGACACTGGACAGGAAGATGAGGGATCACTAAAGACAATCAAGAGATAGAATGGTATTACAGCCTGAATTATGTCCCCCCAAAACACGGCCTGCACCTTGACCTTGGATGTCCAGCCTTCAGAGCTGTGAGAAAGTAAGCCACCCACCCAATCTGGGGTATTCTGTTATGGCAGCCCTCCCAAAATTATACAAGTGGGGCTTGGAGTAGATGGTCTTCCAGGTTCCATCTTTGCATGTAAGCTGCATAGAGGCAAGCTCTTAGCCTTGTTCACTACAATATTCCAAACACTTACAACAATCCTTGACAGAGAGCAGGCATTCAATAAATAATGAATAAATAAATAGTGTGAGACTTTCTAGAGAACCCAATATTATGGGAAGTTCACCACTACCAAGCACAAAGCCTTGATATAGTAGTTCTATTACATTTATTATAGCATGTAACTTTTTCTAGTTTGATTTTATAAAATGTGGGAAAATACAGGCATTAAAAGAGAAAATAAAAGTCTTCTGAAATCCCAACCCTAAGCTATAACTATTATAACTATTATAAATATTTTGGTTCATTTTCTTCGTTTGTAAATATATATATAAATGTACATTTAAGACAAACTGTAAATGCAGGATTTTTTCTTCTTTTTCACAGAAGATTATAGTACATTTTCCTATCTTGTTACATATTTTCTCAAACACCATCTTTAATGTATATATATTATTCCATCATGAAGATGTAATGTTGTTTAATCACCTGAAAATTGACTTAAATATAACAGAAAAAAATGAAATGAATATCTATATGTCCAAAAACCATCAATTTTTGAAATTGCACTTAGGGAGGTTAAATATTTTCTCATGTTTTAATTGGCTTTTTGAATATTTTCTTCTTCTATTATGATTTTCTATTATTTTATGTTTAAAAAATCTTTCCCCATACCCAAATCAGTTAATTAATCACATCCATTTTCTTTGGGGGTATTTCCATTATGGCTCATGATATAAATTTTGAAAATATATAAAAGCTAAAATAATTTTAGAAGTCATCAATATTACTCTGAATTTTTGGGTTCTTTCCCATCAATTTGCAGTGTACATTTTTACATTTGTTATCATTTAGGACCTATAAAATTTTATATACTAATTTTAAATGTATCTATATGATTATAAAATGAAATCTGATCACTGTATAAAACCTGGAGACTACACTGTGTTGCTGGAGAAAAATAAAAGGAAAAAAAACAAACTAAATCTCAATCTCCTAGGCAGAGCCATTATTAACATTTAGTATACAATATTTCCTTCCAGTTTTTTGTTGCATATATTTTTACATAATTACATATGTACAATATGCACAAAATTATACTGATTTTACTCATGTGTTCATCTAAAATTTATATTCATGGTAGAAAATTGTGTATCCAAAAGCACAAAATAGAAAATTCAAACCAATAGTAATAGTACTATTCAAAGAAAATCACTGCTAATAACTTTGTATATTACCTTAGACAGTGATATTCACATGTCTTCTTTGAAAGGTAACAAAAGAATGTACATGTGTATCGTACATACCAGAGTGCCAAAAAATATATATACACATGACTTGTATTCATTTTTTGTTACTGGCATATATTGAGTATTACAATTTTGATACAGTTTTTCGCTTCTTAAAATGTATATACATTTTTTTGGCACCTTCTGTATGTATACTACATAATGCATCTCAAGCAACAGCCACAGGTTTTCTATGGAAGGTAATATATAAACAGAAGCTTAATTAAGTCATTTGATTAAGTCATTTAGTATTTGTTCTTTTCTTCTGTATTTTGAGTTTCTCAACTTAAAAATAAGTTGCTGTTTCCAAGTTGCTGGCTTGATTTTCTGCAGAGCAGTTCTAACCTCTACTCCCTCTAATGATGATTTTAATTACCTTTTTTTTTTTGCAAATTAGCTTCCTTTGTCAACCAGCTCTTTGTCATTTTTTTTTCTCCATTTATTTTTGTTTTATGGTTTTCTGCTCACCATTCAGAGTTCATACTGGGGATTTTTTGGTGCTTAAAATTTTCTGTTTTTGTTGCTGTTGTCTCTTAAACTTTTTATTTTTTTATTTTTATTTTTTTTAAAGATTTTTATTGGGAAATTAGGGGGATGGGAACAGACAAGTTGCTGTCGTGTTCTTCAGTCTAGTTGTGGAGGACGTTGCTTCACTGTCACAAGTTGGCACCATCATTGCGCTCTTCCCAGGCGAGGCAGATCAGTCACCGGCCTCTGGACAGCCGCTCACTGCGGCTGCTGGACGCTCACTCTGGCTGCTGGCTATACACGGTAGCCCATGGCAACCCACTGCCACAGGGGCTGCAGCCTACGCTATCGCCGGCTACTCACGGCAGCCCAGCTCCAGGTTGAGCTGTTGTTCAGCATCTTAGCTGTGGAGAGCAGTGTTACTGGCCCTCATATGTGGGATCCGAACCGGGGCCCTCTGGCATCCCAAGCCAGCTCTTAACCGTCGCGCCACTCGGCCAGCCCTAAACTTTTTATTTTTGATAACTCTAAGTTACATGAAGTTTTAAGAAACATTACAGAGAGATACCATGTACCATTTCCACTTTCCCCCCAATGTTAACGTCTTGCAAAACTGTAGTACAGCATCGCAACCAAAATATTGACATTGATACTGTTAAGATACAGGACAATTCTGTATCCCTCTTGTTCCTTTTATACACACCTACCTCTGCCTCCTCTCTCTGCCTTCCTTTGTCCCTGACCCCTGGTAACCACTAATCTGCTCTCCATTTCAATAATTCTGTCATTATAACAATGTTATATAAATGGAATCATACATTATGTAACCTTTTGCGTTTGGCTTTTTTCCCCCCTTCAGCATAATTTCCTAAAGATTCAACCAAATTGTTTTGTTTGTTTCTGTGTTTTGAAATACTTCCATAAATGATACAAAATTGTGGGGAACAGACTTTAAGGTGGTTCCCATAGTCATCACTTTCTGGTATTCATACATGTGTGTCACCCCCTCCCTTTGAGTGTGATTGGGGCCTGCAACTTGTTTCGAACCCAAGGAATGAGGGAAAAGTGCTGCTTAGTATGTGATTATGTGGTTACATAAGCGTGTAACACCACCCTCTGGAGTCTCTTTCGCCCTTGCTGGCTTTAAAGAAGCAATCTGCCATGAAGTAAGTCACTGTGTTAGAGAAGCTCATGTGACAAAGAACTGTGGGTGGCCTCTAGGAACTGAGGGTGAACTGCAAAACGCTAAAGCCCTCGGTCCTGCAGCCATAAGAAAATGAATTCTTCCAACAGCTTGAGGGGGTTTGGAAGTGACTCCTTCAGTGGTAGAGCCTCTGATGAGACCAAAGCCCTCCTTGACACCTGGAATGCAGTTGGGTGAGATACTGAAGCAGAGAACCCAACTAAGCCATGCCCAGACTTCTGACCTACAGAAACTGTCGGATAATGACTGTGTGTTATTTTAAGCCACTAAGTGTGGTAAAACTAATACAATAATCTATTGCCACTCCCTTCTTTCACTCAACATTGTTTTTGAGATGTGATAGATCGTGGTATTAAACTGCTTTACAGAATTTCAATATGCTTATATACAAATCACCACTTCTCCGTTCCACCATTAGAAAGGGATATATTTCCACTTCTTAGATATTCAAAAGCAAATGCTGTAGAGACTATCCTTATACTTCCTTAATACATATACAACTTCTCTAGAAAAATGTATCTTGAACTAAAATTGCTGGGTCAAATTGTATGTGTGTCTTTGACATTACTGGCTACCTATTGTCAATTTGCTCTCAAAAGTAGTGAGATAAATTTTTGTACAGAAGGGTTTCTGATTCCCTGCATCTTCACCGACACTTGGTATTATCAGACTAAGTCATTTTTACTAAAGTAATGCTTATGAAATGACAACTCTTTGTTGGGTATTATTGATTACAATGACGTTGAGCTTTTCATATGTTAATGGCCCACTTGGGTTTCCTCTTATATGTAAATTACCTATGCCTTTGCCCATTTTGCTATTGATGAGGTTTCATTTATCTTATTGATTTTTAGGAAGGTCTTTTGTATTCTGGGTATCTATCCTTTGTTGACTATATGGGTTGATATAAAATTCTCCCAGTTTGTGAATGATCTTTCAAGTTGGCTTATGGTATTTTGTCCATATATATTTTCAATTTTGAGGCCAAATTTATCCATATTTTGTGTCCTGTTGAGAAGTTTCACTTCGCTCAAAGTCATAAAGATGTTCTTCTACGTGGCTCCTTTTCAAATTTGATTTCATAATTGGGCTTATGATGTACGTTGAATTTATAGTTTTATAGTGAAGCAAGAATTTACTTCTGTTTTTCTTTAGAGTTATCCAATTGTTCCAGCTCCATATATTGAGTAGGTCGCTCTTTCTCAGTGACATAAATGCTGCCTCTGTCAAAATCCAATTTGGTCTTTATATATGTGGATCTATTTTGAGATCCTGTTTGTTACATCTATCTCATATGTCTATCTATGTGAGAATAAAATATTATTTTAATTACTAATATTTTAATAAGTCTTGAAGTCTGGTAAGGTTGGTTCCAATGGTTATATTTCTTAAAATTTACTTTATTATTTTTGAGTCTTTACTCATCCATATAAATTTTAGGGTCAGTTTATCAACTTCAATAAAAAACAAACAAAAAATCCTGTTGGAATCTTCACTGAAATTACATTGAACTTATAAATTAGGTTCTCCAAATATGTAGAGAATTGCCAGCATTATAATATTGAGTTTTCCCTCATCTATGTAGGGGGATTGTGGTAGATAGAATAATGGGCACCCAAAAGTGTCTACTTCCTATGAATATGTTAAGTTACATGGCAAAAGGGAATTAAGGTTACAGGTAAAATTAACGTTGCTAATAAGCTGACCTTGAGATGGGGAGTAAATTCTATATTATTGCGGTAGGTCCAATGTAATCATAAGAGTCTTTAATATGGAGGAGGGAGGTTAAAAAGTCAGTGTCAGAGTTTTGAGAGTCAGTCAGCCCCTGCTGGCTTTGAATATGCAAGAGGCTATGAGGCAAGAAATACAGGCAGCCTCTAGAACAGCGGTTCTCAACCTGTGGGTCGCAATCCCTTTGGGGGTCGAACAACCCTTTCACAGGGGTCGCCGGGTACTCGTATGTGGGCATATCTGCATGTGGGCCTAGAGACCGATAGAGGAGCGGTGTCTCGGTTCCTAAGACCATCGGAAAATATGTGTTTTCCAATGGTCTTAGGCGACCCCTGTGAAAGGTGAGAACCGCTGCTCTAGAAGCTAGAAAAGGCAAATAAATGGATTCTCCCTTAGAGCCTCCAGAGAGGAGCAGAGCCCTGCTGACACCTTGATTTCAGCCCAGTGAGACCCATTTTGGAATTCTGACCTCAAGAACTGAAAGGTCATAAATTATGTTGTTTCAAGCCCCTAAGTTTATGGAAATTTGTTGCAGCAACAAACCAATACAAGGAGATAGGTAGAGAAATGATGGTAAATAGATGATGGTAGATAGATGATATAGATAGATAGATAGATATAGATGATAGGTAGATAGATAGATAGATAGATAGAAGATAAACAATAGGAGACTAACTCCTGTGTATGTATATGTGTGTGTGTATGTAAATTTATGGTAAGAGTTCCTTATTTGCATTTTGATTAGAAACTGTTCTCTTTATGATATGCCTTAAATGTATTGAAGACTAGCTTTGAGGCCAAGAACATGGACATGGTTTTCATCACAGTAATCCTGACATATGAGTTTAGGAAGGATCCCTTCTCAGGGGCCCTGTCCAGTAGTAGAGATATATATATGATCATCTTACAATCAATTTTTATAGATTCCTTAATTTGTTGGATCCAATGCCGTACAAAGCTCTGTGGAAAGCACATATTTATAGATTTTATTTTTCATAATAGATGATATAGATAGACATAGATATAAATAGTGGAATATTATTCAGTCATAAAAAAAGAAAATCCTATTATTTGCAATACAAACTGAAGGATATTGTGCTACATGAAATGAGCCAGACACACACACACACAAAATACGTATGATCTCATTGATATATAAAATCTAAATAAAGCTGAACTCATAGAAACAGAGAGTAGAATGGTGGCTGTCAAGGGGAAATGCTGGTCAAAGGGTACAAACTTTCACTTATAAGAGGAATAAGCTCTGGGTATTTAAAGTGCAGCAGGGTGACTATAGTTAATACTGTATCATATCCTTTAAATTTGTAAATAGAGTAGATCTATTTATCTACACAAAATAATAAAAAAAAACCACGGTACCCATGTGAGGTGATGGATGTGTTAATTAGCTTGATTTTGGTAATCATTTCACAGTGTATACATATATCAAAGCATCACATTATATACCTTAAATATGGATCATTTCTATTTGTCAATTATACCTCAATAAAGCTTGAAAATAATGCCCATTATTGCCGGACGCATTCTTTTGATATCTGGAGTAAGGGTCTGTTGTGTGTACATAAGAATATAAGCTTTCCTAAAAATACCTTGACATTAACTACACAAATCTGGAGACTACAGTGGAGCATTATACTCAGTGAATTGTTTTACATAGCATATCGCTGACTACTCTTCAACTTATTATGAAAAAAGACATCCGAAGCTTTGCCCCCCATTTTATAGATGATAAAACAGATGGGGCATGGTTTATGGAAGTGAAAGGTATTTCAAAGTCCGTTTCCTTCACTCCTTGACCGTATTGGGTCATTTCTGCTTTATCTTTCCAAAAGTCTATCTCCTTCATGACCATGAGGACAGGTTAATGCTGCCAAGCTGGCAACTTCAAATGGGGTCGTTTTAAAGCCTGCATTCTAATAATGGGAGTCGCTCCCTTCTGAGCCTATCACTAATTCAAAGCAACTGAGATTTCCCAACAACAGCACACTGTAGTGGGTAGCAATCTCCCAGGCCCCAGAGACAGGCTTAGTCCATCAGGCAGCCCTACTCCTGGAAGACGGAAGCCCAAAATTGAATGGGGATAGAGTTGATCATTCCATAGTCAGCCTACTCGATCCACTATCTTAAAAGTCTATATTCCCACAAGACAAGCTAACCCTGATGCACTGCACTGATTGTAAGCAGGGCTCACATATTTTTGCATATGTTTGTCAATCAACAAACACTAACAGAACACCGCTGACATGCAGGGCATCTGTTATGCATTGGCGAACATAACCGCTCTCTGTAGCTTTGAGTGGCCCACAGTGGTTTCTTGAAACATTTACTGAGTGGCTTCAATGCATTTGGTACCGGGATAGGCATACTTCTCCAACCAATCTTGAGATTTCATGAAGATGGACCCTTGTACAATAACCGCTAGCAAACCACGAAACAGAAAACCACAGTAACCTGGGCTGGGTCAGGTGGAGAATATTTTCCTAGAGATGGTTTGTTTCAATTGGTTTCTGAATGTAACCATGTCGCTGGGATACAAGAAAGAGTGACCAATGCACTAGGGAATTCCCAAGACAGTGTGCCTCAGTTCCCAGTACCCAGTGCTGAGTTAGTGCAGGATGGATAGAAGAAACCATCCTTCTGGCTTCCATGTAAGAGGCAGAGACAGAAGGCTATAAGGATGAGAACACATGTGATCACGGTGGACAAGCCCTAATTGAAACTCCTGCTGCATAAAAGAGTGAGAAAGCCAGCCTCACTTTCTCTGACTCATTTAATACACAATGATCGCATGCACCATTGTTTTGAAAGATAGCCCCAACAATTGACCCCTGCCCCTTTGCAATATGAATGCGATTTTTTTTCTCATGAAGAGATGGGGTTTATTTCCCCTACCTTTGAGTCAGGATGGCTTTGTGATAGCTTGGACCAATAGACCATCAGTGGAAGTGATGCTGTGTGTGATCCCAGCCCAAGCCCCAACAGACCTTGCATTTTCTGGCTTTGTACTCTGGGGGCACTCCCCTGAGACCACCATGTAGCCCAGCAGTCCAGCCTAGCAGAGGTGAGCGTCTACGTGGAGGTAAACCAGATCATACCAGCTAGTAGTCAATGCCAACTGCCAGACTTCAGAATGAGATCATCTTGTATCTTTCAGCACAGCTGACACCCAGATATAAGCCCAGTTGAAGCTAATAGAGGAATTCCCCCAGCAAACCCACAGAATTATAAGAAAAAGCAAATTGTTGTTGTTTTAAGTCACTGAGTTTTAAGGTGGTTGGTTCTAGAGGAACAGATGAATAAAACAACTAGCAACCGTGGCCTGTTTCTCATATCTGACCTATGCGGTCAGTACCCTGGGTTTTGGAGACTGATTGTGGGTGCACCAGTAGAGGTAGCAAGATGGATGGGGGAGGAGAAAGCAAAGCAGCCGCCACCACCTGGGAGGTCAAACAGGGCCAGATTCAGGATTAACTAGTCAACGCTGATGCAAAACTGGGTCTTGCACTAGAACAAGCTCAAGTTTCCTTTTCACTCTGCTTGTTGTTGTCAAGTGCAGAGAAAGGGGCACTGGCCTGAGAGTGAGGAGCTGTGAGTTTCTACTTACTCACTGTGACCTTTAGATGTATCATGTAAGCCACCTGTGCTTCAGTGTCATCACCAGCAGAGTGTCCTTAACCGCCCTGCCTGTTCCACAGCAAGGGCTGCCGTGAGGATCCAACGAGCGAAACTATGCTGGGAGCTCTGAGGCATGATGCAACCATGAGACATTTCTATACATGAGATCCAATGCTGTGAATTAAATCCATTGCCATCGACTGACTCCCCAGCCCCCTCAAGTTATTTGATGAGATAAAAGGAAACGTTTTATGGCTGGAAGGCATCAGTGCCGTCATCTCACAAATACATGCCTTTACAAAAAAGGTGGGTCCAGCATTGGAACCCAGAACACCAAGAACAAGGTGTCACAGGAGGATCGCTAAGCCACAGAAAAAAA
>NW_017731381.1:585321-591151 GCF_001890085.2 Hipposideros armiger
GTGGTAATAACTATGTACAGTACCAGGTGGGTACTAGACTTATTGGGGGGATCACTTCGTAAATTGTATAAATGTCTAATCACTATGCCGTACACCTGAACCTAATATAAAATAATATTGAATGTCAACTGCAATTGAAAAATTTTTTTTAAATGTGAAATGATGTTCAACAAAAGGGATGTAAATCAAAACTACAATGAGATATTCCTTCACACCTACTAGGAGGGCTATGATAAAAAATACAGATAATAACAAGTGTTGGCAAGGACGTGGAGAAATTGGAATACTCACGTGTTCTGGTAGGAATGTAAAATGCTGCAGTCACTTTGGACAGTTTGTCAGTTCCTCGAAATACCATATGACCCAGTAATTATACTCCTAGGTATGTACCAAAGAGAAATGAAAACACATGTCCACAAGAAAATATGTACACAGATGTTCCAGCAGCATTATTCATAATCGTCCGAAGTGGAAACAGTGTAAATGAAAAGATTCACAAAATACAATGGGATAGTGTTGGGTAACAAAAAGGAATGAAGTATTGATACATGCTTCCACCATGGATGAATTTTGAAAACATGCTAAAAAGAAAGAAGCCAAACAAAAACGGCCACATATGGTATGATTCCATGTATATGCAATGTTCAGAATAGGCAAATTCACAGGCACAGAAAGTAGATTACAGTTGCCGGAGACTGGGGGTGAAGGGGAAGGGCTTGGGAATAGGGAGTGATGGTTAGTGGGTAGGGAGTTCTTTGGGGGAACGACAAGATGTCCTACAGTTGATTACAGCAATGATTGTGCACCTCTGGGAATATACTTAAAAACCAATGAATTGTACATTTTAAATGTGTGACATGTATCTCAATAAAGCCATCAAAAATGAAAAAATAGAATGGGCATGACCTGGAACCACATGGGCATGAACCGAAACTCTTGTCCACTTGTGTATTCTTACTGCGTCTGACCTTGATGACGAAGAAATCCTGCAGAAGCTGAGTCCCTTCATCATGGAGCTCAGTACACAGGTCTGACGTCAGAAGAGTCGGAGAAGCTCAAGGGGGATCCAGGGGCGGGGAGAGCAATTCAGGCCCAGATGGTGCTTAACACCAGCAAGGTGAGTCAGCAGATCCCCAGCAGTGTGTGCGTCTCACAAAGGCAGCCACTTTTCCTCTGTCCTTCACATCCCCTAAGCATCTCCCGGGGACGCACCCTATCTGGACACATAAGAGAAGGGACTTCTGGGACATGTAGTTCAGACTAGACAAATTGAAACATGACGAAACCATGAGGGACTCTGTTGTTATAAAGAGCTTTGAAGGCAGTGGGGTGACATTCCTCACGAGGCAGTGGGGAGCTACTGAAGTGTTCAGAGGAGGGGAGTAAAATAGTCTAAACGGAGCTTTGGGGAAATAATCTGGCAGCCGAAGGGAAAGCAACATGTAGGGGCAGGAAGGCTTAGCTAGGAGGCTATTGCAGTGAAGCAAGACTTAGTGAAAACCTGAAAGGAAGTGGGGGTGGGGTGCAGCTGGGAGAAAAAGAGGGACAGAGACAGACAGAGACAGAGACAGAGAGGAGGGGTTACCATTAACAGAGGCAGCAATCCAAGAAAAGGAGCAGGTGTGGGCGTGAGGGAGGATGTGCTTGAAGCTGCTGGAGCTTAGGTGATGGTGTGACCCATCCAGAAGTCAATCGCTTAGGAGAAAAGTCAGAGGTTTGAGGTATAGTCTCTGAATCAGCCTCCATGGGGATCGTGGCAGCAACTTTGAAGACATTTCACAGAAAACACTAGTAGCAAGAGGGACGGTTGTTTAAGAGTCTCAAAGAGGGCCAGCTGAGTGGCGTGTTGGTTAAGAGCTGGCTTGGGACGCCAGAGGGTCCCAGTTTGGATCCCACATATGAGGGCCAGTGACACTGCCCTCCACAGCTAAGATGCTGAACAACAGCTCAACCTGGAGCTGGGCTGCTGTGAGTCGCTGGCGACGGTGTAGGGTGCAGCCCCTGTGGCAGTGGGTTGCCATGGGCTACCACGTGTAGCCAGCAGCCAGCGGGAGCAGGCAGCAGCCACCATGAGCAGCTGTCCAGAAGCCGGCAACTGATCTGCCTCGCCCGGGAAGTGCGCAATGATGGTGCCAGCTTGGGCCAGTGAAGCAACATCCTCCACAACTAGACTGAAGAACAAAACGACAGCAACTTGTCTGTTCCCCTTCCCCCAATTCCCCAGAGCTGTTCCCATCCCCCAATTCCCCAATAAAAATCTTTAAAAAAAAAGTCTCAAAGAGCTGCACGGTCGCCTGGCAGAAGGGTGGGAGTTGGGCAGGGATCAGAACAACACTCAGCACAAAGCTAGGATGATGTAGCCTTGTTCTGGTAAATGAGTTTGAGAATGAGGATGAGAATGATAAGTTTGCAAAGGTGAGGGACCCTGGAGAAATGTCAGGGTCCACGAGATTCCCACATGGGCTGGTCATCCATCCAGAAGGTGCAACTCAGCCACTGGTCGGAAAATTTTAAAGTCATGTTTTCCTCCAGGGGAAGCCACACTGCTGAGGAAATCACCCCTCACAGGGAATTCCTCATCCGGATTCTCTCCATTTCTCTAGAAGTGATATCTTAATTGATTTTTAATTATTTTCATTTCTCAAAGTTAATTATCCTCTGAAGTTACCATCATGGCCGAATCACTGCCTGTCCCTATTGTATGTGTGCATGTGTGTATGTGTGTGCGGGGGTGTGTGGTTTACAGGCATATATACGTTCACACAGCTGTGATCATTTGTGATTGCCCTTCTTTGTCAAAAATAATTGTCACAACCTTGATATACATACATGAACATAGCTGCTTCCGAACAGAAACAAAAAGAAAATGCCTTCCTATTTGTGTCTAGGTCAGAATTTCTCATATTTTCCCAGTTTGTGACATACTTGGTGTCTCAGTAATATTTTCATGGCAACCCTAAGCCAAAAGAAACACCTGTTCTCTTTATTAAGTAGTTATGTCCGAACAACTTAGCAGCCACTTGAAAAACAATAATTCACAGAAAGGAAGTCTCTCACCACCTCTATTCTCTGCACTACCAATCACCCCACCAGTTCACTCCCTACCCGAGGCATCTCCCCAGTTCTCTTCTTAGACACAGTTTCTGTCTTTATGACACAACTCAAGTATCTACCCGCTTGTCATGCCCTTCCCCCACTCTGCCCTGAGAATCACTCACACCTCCCCCTCTGCTCCCAAGGGACTCTGCTCATGCCCTGAGCACAAGTGTCACAGTTATTCACTGGTGGTAGACTGCATACCTTAAAGCGAGGGAAATGTTTATTCATGGCTCTCTCCTCAGCTCCTAACAGGGTCTGCCACCTTGTAGGTGCTTAATACATGTTTATTCATTGAATAAATGACGGATGTCACCAAACTCACCAAACATCTTTGAAGTGACAATGTGTGAGAACATTAGGTGCTAGCCTATGTTTAAATACACAGCCATATATATACGCATGCCAGTCTCCATACACACTTGCGTGTGTAATGTACATACACATATGCATGTTGGCGCGAGCATCTGCCTATATCCCAGCTGCCTGAATATTGCTTCTGGGTCCTCGTCCTGGATGGAACATGGAGAGATTAAATAACTTACTCAAGGTCACTCCTCTGGGAGGACGCAGAACTAGGAATCAAACCCAGGCCCCATGTTCTTAACCAGTATGCTCTCCTGCATATCATTCCTCCTGGCTGAAGGCCTTTCTCAGGTGTGTGTATCCGAGCCGGAAGTCGTTTCCAAAATAAGTGAACTGTTTGTGCTCTGCCTCCATCCTCAACCCTGCTGCCCAACACTTCCTCAGACACCCATCATCATAAAATCTATGAATTAAATACATTCAGCAAATGGGTATGTTGTGCCCTAATCTGTACCAAGCTGGTACCCTGCTCTGAGCAGAGTACATCCCTCCCCGTGGCTGAGAAGGAAAGACAGAGGTGTCTCAGAATATAAGAGGATCGTACACAAATATACGAGGAACATGGACTAGGATAGAGTGATTCCAGAGGAGGACACCAGGCTCCCAGAAAGCAGAGTTCCTTATTCAAACCAGCCAGATTGCATCCATTCCAGAAAAAATGGTCAAATTCTGAATGATGTTGGTGCACTTAAGGCAGCACCACGCTGCCCTGTGACAAGGAGACAGAGAACCCGCCCAGCTCTGAAAAGCCTGGGGCAAACCGTTTCCCAACCCCGTGCCTCAGTTTCCTTCTCTGCAGATGCCCCATGGGGCCGGCTGGACTAGATAGACTACCTTTAGCTCCAAAACCTCAGTCCATCCTATGTGAGATCCAAGTATGTGATAACATATTCATGATGGTTTTCCAAAAATAAGTAGAAAGCATAGAACTTCAAGTAGATGCAGTTATTTTAATTTTAGGCAGAAGAACCTAGAGAACAAAAGGAAGAGGCCAATGGCCACAGAGCCCACAGGGACAGTCTTTTGTCCCTGACCCATCACTCTTCTTGAGTAGCAGACCAGGGACATGGTCCCTGCATCATACTCTAAAACTTAGCTCTCTGAGGAGCAATCACTGAGGACCTAGCCTGTGCCCAGAATTGTGCTAGATCCTGCACACCTATGATGCCATATTTCATCTTCTTAATAACACTGTAAAGACGTTTTATCGTCCTTCTTCCACAGATGAGAAAATAGACTCAGAGAAGTTAAGTCATTGGCTTAAGGCCACACAGCAAATGCCAGCTGAGAATCCAGACCCATATTATTCTACATTTAATGTTCCTCCCATTCTGTATAACTAGCAGGCTTTGCAGAGTAGGGGAGGCAAAATACGAAATGGGTTGATAATAAGAGATGTGTTCTAAAGATTTTATTACCACAAAGCTTTCACTGTGCATTCATCTCCTGTTAAAAACACAGCATGTAAACTCTTTGAATGTTTGACTTATTTTTTTTAGAAAAGGAGGAACTTACATTGTTTCCTTTTCATGCCTGTTTGTTGCTGCCTTGCATTCTCTCAGCTGCTGCCCACAGCTGGTTTTTGGCCTCTTCCTACTTTCAAATTTGCTCAAAAAAAAAAAAAGCCCCCTTCCCCCACCTCCCTGGATATAAACACTGAGAAGAACAGCTCTTGGTTCCTGTGAGCATGGGAGAAGTTATGCTAAGCATCACACTTACATTCCACTTTGTTTAAAGCAGCCATTCAGGAGCCAAGCAGTGTGGATCGATTGGGGTCCTCTGAGAAGTAGGCACCAAGGTGGAATTAGACATGCAAGAGATTGATGGGGTGACACACCTATGAAGGATAAAAGGGAGAGAGAATGGGAGTGGGCTGGAGGAAACCTTCAGACTGTGGTGAGGGTCTGACACTCATGAAGAGAGACAGGAAGGAAGGGAAATTGGGTGGAAGGAGACACAGTCTTCAGCTCAGTTCTGAAATAGTCTTGGTGAGACTGATGGGGACACTCAGAGTAGAGTCCTGCTCTGGACAGCAATGCTATGGCTCTATGGCCCCCTCTGTGATCACAGTTGTGAAGAGCCTCGTGAGGATGCCTCGGTGATCTTAAATTCACGGCAACTGGAATCTGTCAGCTAACTAGACAGCTTACGGCAGGTCCTCTCCTGAAGGGAGATCTGAGAGGTAGGCTCCCATAGCTGCTACACAAAACGGTCTGCTCCAAAAGCTTTCATGATTCCAGCAGATCTATGCACTTTGGGTAGATGACTGACTGTCTGGGAAAATGGTTGCATTCTTCAGTGTCTGTTTCAAGAGGCACTGGAGGTGATTCTGACATCTGAGTTCAATGAGACAAGCTAGGCTGTCTTC
>NW_017731381.1:600116-604189 GCF_001890085.2 Hipposideros armiger
GGGCCCAAAAGCCATACACCCTAAAACCACAAGTACCACATTTTAGCATTCTTTCCCTTAACTTCTGGAAGACAAATGTGTAAGTCAGAAAAACGTTAGTGGGAGCACACGCCGCGATTCGGGTTATGAAAATGTAGGTGCTGCAAACCCAAATGCACTGTGTCAAGTTCACCTCCACCTAAGATTCTTGTCTTAATCAGTTGGGGCTGATATAACAAATTAACACAGACTAAGTGGCTTCAACAACAAACACGTATTTCTCACAGTTCTGGAGGCTGGAAGTCCAAGGTCAGGGTGCCGGCATGGTCAGGGTCTTGGTGTGTGGCCTCTCTCTGGTCATCTTCTTGCTGTGTCTTCACATGGTGAAAAGAGAACTAGGTAGCTCTTCAACCTCTTTTTAGAAGGGAACTGATCCCATTCAGGAGGACTCCATGCTTATGACCTAAATCACCTTTAAAGTCCCAACTTCCAAATACTGTCCCATTGGGATTAAAGTTTCAACACACTATGTTGAGGAGACACAAGCATTCAGTCCATTGCAATCCTCCTGTGCCCTGGCATCAACTCTCATGTGACCTTAAGACTAGGATATGAAAGTCTCGTTCTGTTCTTTTGTGTGTTTTCAGGTGATCCATGGTCTCCTGAAGAGATGTGCACGCTTAGACTACACAATATTTTTCACCTTAATCTCCCCTCTACTTCTTCCCAAAAAGAAAGGGTTCAGTCCTTAGATCTTTGTTTCCCACAGACACGGAACCTGAAATACATTCTACTGAAGCTTCATGATTATTGAGATCAGATGCTAAGCCAGGAGTTAGCACAAGTTTGAAACCATATCAGGAGCAGACAACTTAACCATCAGCAAAACTGCCAGGTTCAGGGGGTCAGGNTCACAAGTTTCACATAAAAGACGCTCACTAGTATTGATGGAATGAGTGAATGAGTGAACAATCGCCATATTTCATGCTTTAATGTCTTCCAGTTGAGGTCATTAGTTAAGCAAGCAGACATGTGTACCTACTACGTGCCAGACATTGTGCAGGGTCCTGGGGATGCTGAGATTCATTTTCATAGCCCCTGCCTGCAGGAGATGACTAGAGGGAAGACACTTAGAGTAATCTGAAATATGAGCAAACATTTACTTTTCTAAGTGCTCTGATAGCAGGATACACAAGGCACTTAAATGATTGCTACGGTTAGCATGTGCCCGTTGCAAGGAACGTAAAACTCAACTCATATGGGCTTAAATAGGATGGTTATTGCTTCCCATAAATGCTCTTATAACAAAGTTACACTTTCCTCTCTTTTTGTGTTCAGAAAGGATGCCTGCTACTTAAATGTTTCTCTTTGCAGGACCTCCATAATGATGCAGCAACATCCTTATTTTTTCTACCAAGTCTGCTAGTGCTTCGACCTTGGTAGTCTTCTTCCCAAGGTGTAAGAGGCAGCTGGTGAACAAAGTGGAGTCTTCTCGTGTGCCCTTCACCCCACCTCAACCAACTCAGTACTTTAGAGTTTGTTATTAACAATGCCCCACTTTCTGGTACCAAGTTCTCTACCATTTGAGCTGCCTTGAATTGTAAATAATAATAATTTTAAAATTAGCTCAAAGGGGTTTTTTCCTAAAGAGAGGATATATCGGTGAAGAATGAAGGACTTGATGTAGGGAATTGCTGGTTTGATTCAGCAGCCCCACAATGGCATCATTTCGATCTGTCTTTTGTTTGCCATTGTGTCAGCTTCATCCTGAGATGGGTTACACTTATGGTTACAAGATGGCTGCCAATGACTACCAAAGATCTCTGCTTCCTTGGACCACATCAAGAGAGTGGGGAAGGAAATTACTACTAGAAGCTCTCTGAGAAGAATGAGGAAGTGCAATTCCAGAGACTCCTAGAAAACAGCTCTTCCCTGTTCATTGGTCCAAATGGTCTCATGAGCCCCACCCTGAACCAATCACGAAGGCCAGGAAATGTGGCTTGACTCATTAAAATAATACTGAACCGCATACAAGGGGTCAATCTTCTTCCCACAAAGCACATGGATTTGAATAGGAGAAGTGTTGATATCTGAATTAAAATTGGAGTTTTCATAAAAATGGATGTTGGGGAGACAGCCACAACTTCCACTGCGACAATGGTAATAACGATGACAGCAAACATTGACTGAACTCTTGTATGCATGAGGGCTGTCTAAGAGCTAATGATCATGAGTATGGACATATCTCTGCTCCCATGCTCAACATGGCCCCCAAAAAACCCAACCAGGAAAACCTGATCCAAGCCCTTCTGCAAGACTCCAACTCAAACAAAGACCCAGCCAGACTCAGTTCATGTCCTCCCACCTCTTCCCCCATCAGGGAGCACCCTTATTTCACTGTTTTGTTTGCTTAAAGCATGAGGCAGACATAATTACTAAATTTAGGCAAGATCCTGAAAGGACCCAAAGGTCTTTTCACTCAACCAGAAATCATTTGTTCTAATGAGCCCCACTCATCACCTCCTGACCTTGGAGCTCAATTAATTTTACACGAGAAACACGCTGAGTGCCTCTGACTCCTTGCTGTTGAAGATGTTCCCATTAAAAAGGTTGTCACCTCCCTCAACAGGGACTTAACGGGAAACTGGCTGGAGGGTCTCCATCACCTGGCTCTGAGGCAACAAAGTGGGGCTTTTCTGAAGCAACTGGGGAAGAAACGGAAATCAGATTCCACCTGAGCCAGGGTGGCCTCCTTGCTTCAGAACTGTCCTTGTGCCACTAGAGTTTCCAATGAAGCCACAGGGAAACGCGGACCCGCCTGGGACTCCCCCCATCTCTGCCTCCCTTCACTTAGCTGACTCCTCTTTATCCTTCAGGACTCACCTTGGTTCTCTTGTCTCTTCCTTCGAGAAGTCTTCTTGGCTCTTCTCTCAACCTCACAGGTTGGGGAGGTTACCTTTTGATCTTTATCACATCCAGAACCCCTTTCCTTTCCACCATGCATGCAATCCATGGTTTGATTACTTGCCTATGATCCCTACTAGATTGTGGGTGCCTTAAGAGTAGGAATAGAGTCTATTTTACTTTCAACTATATCCTTAATCTCTTAGAACAGTGCCTGGCACAGATTCAAGGCTCAGTGACTATTATGAAAAGAAGGGAAGGAAAGAGAACACCAAGTAGACAGACACCAGAAGAAAAATGTCTTGATCCTCTCTTCACAATTCCACTGATCTCATCATAGAGTCCTCTCGACTTGAACTTTTCCAGTCTTGCAAACCTTGGTGGTGATGAGGTATTGTCTCTGCCTGCCTTTTCTGGCCCCAGAATCTGGGGGCTCAAGGGAGTGGCTGGCAGAAGAAGCCTGAACGGGATGTTGCAATATCGAAATTTGACTGGGAAAACCAGATGTTCTACTCTTGGAGGTGCAGAATGCAGGTGGGGAGCTGTCTGCCATCCCCCACTGTTCGTGACTTCTTTATCTCTACATCTCCCACAGGGTGAGGCAGTCAGAGGGAAAAAAATATATTTCATGTCAAACTCAATTGGAGAAACGCTGGCTTAAACAGGAGTAAGGGAGCTTCTGTAATGGAGAATTTCCTAGAAGTTTCATATTCTGTGAGAAAGGAGTCTGCGAGTGAGATAGGGGGAGAAGATTCCATTTCTTTCCAAAATTAGCAAGCAACTGGATTTTTTTTTCAGGGGGATTCAGTTTGTTTAATTGTCATCCTGTAGAATGGTGTTTCTCAAACCATTGTGTTATAGAAAAATGGGTTTTCTTTTCATGTCCTGTTTGCAGTGGGCTAATACATGGCCTCCCTCTGCACAACTAGTACACAGCCCATGATACACGCCACTCACCACATGTGTTTGACATCTGTCCTGAGTATATACCCTGTTCAAGGTGAGTCCATTGAACACTTGCATGTTGGAGCAATGTCTACATTCTTACTCTAAATTTCTGTATTTACCTTGTTGCAGACCAGTTAGAGAGAGTTCGTAGAGTAGTATTGCCATTAAATACACCCTAGATAAAACTCTCTCTCAAAATCTCTCCTACCAAGTCAGATGTCAAATAGTATTTCTCAAAGTCT
>NW_017731381.1:605139-608253 GCF_001890085.2 Hipposideros armiger
CTCATTGAATTCCCATAGTAATAAGTAGCTTGTATATAAATATGACAGGTATGCTGGGTGGATAAGAGCATGCCATGGACATGTAGTGGCATTATTAATGACTTGGTCATCGATAAAATTGCAATTTTTTTTTTAAATCCAGCATTAAGCTTAGCTTGTGCATGTGTCTGAGACCACCTTGCATGTCTTCAAAAAGGTGCTGATGCTAAAGATCGTTTTTTTTTCTTTGTGTTGCAACTTGAGGTTCTTTTGATGTTTGCCTCTTTGGATATTACTTAAATAATTAAAGCAGCTTTTTTTCTTTTGTACCTACTTTACATGTAGAAAGTTTGATTGCCATCATTGAATTAGAAAATTATTTAATGGCATCTCATTAAATAGAGAGAAGATAGATAGGTGATAGATGATAGATAGATAGATAGATGATAGATAGATAGCTGTGAATACCATGCTATCCAGATGGACACAAAGCTCCATTGTGATTCTTTGCAGCTTCCAGGTCCTGACGTCCCACTAACTTCAAAGGGAATCTAGGAGGAAGAAGGCATGATGCCTTGGGAAGGCACCCCAGGCTCTCGCTACCTGGTGAGAAGCAGGTTGCAATGTCTATATGGTTTATTCCTACCGAAGGACCTGATGAAAAGTTCATCTGCCTTCGTGGGCAGCCCCCAGAGCCAGTTTTGTCAGTAAAGAAGGAGCATGGCTGCAACCACAGACCACTTCTGAGTCTCAGCTCTATCATTTAGCAACTGTGGAGTCCTGGGCAAGTCACCTAATCTCGCTGGGCCTCTGTGTCCTTATTTATAAGATAGATATTTAGGAGATGCAACCGTGTACTGCATACATCCCTTCTCATCACCCAGAATGAACCCAGGGGGCTCCACCCTAACTTTTATGATTGGGGGAGGGAGTTCTCTACCCATTCAGGTAGGAGCAGCCTTTATTCTCACTCTCTGTTCTTAGGTTCTGCATCCTGTGTCTAATGGATATCTTTGGCAAGACACTCTTGCCAAAGTCCTCTCCCCAAATGGAACCCTGGGCAGTCCTGTTAGGTTATGCTATCCCAAATGAGAGCATTCAATTCCCATTTCTTATGCATTTATTCACCAATGGGTTATTGAGGGCCTATTCAATGCCAGGCACAGTTCTAGGCTCTAAAGCAATGTATGAAAGTGAAAACAAAAGATGCCATTTCTACCCTCACGGGAGAGGCAAACATTAGCCAAATAAATAACATTACAACTGCACTAATGTGCTCTGGAGAAGATGCATGTGGTGCTGTTAAAAGGAATAATAAGAGAAATTGACCTGGTCCAGGATATCAAGAAAGGCTTGTCTAAGGCAGTGATCCCTGAGCTTTGACCTAAAAGATGAGGAACATTAATGAAATGAAGTGAAGGCAAGGGTGAAGGGGAGAGATGATTCCAGGTAAAGGAAATATCTATTCAAAGGCCTAAGGCAAGAGGTGACAGGAGGCGCAGCTGAACCCCTCGGGAAATGTGGAGGAGACGCATGACACAAGCATGCATCATCCATATTATGTAAGACTATGTAGGACCTCTGAAGGATTTTGGTCTTCTGCCCAACAGCAATGAGAAGCCACTGAAGCGATGTAAGTGGTTGGAAGACAACATGATCAAATTTGCACTTTCAGCAAGATGTGATTGGGTCTTTTGCTAACTGGACATCACCGATCTTTACAGATGTGCTTCCAAGACCAACTTCTCAGCTGGCTCTGAAACAGGGAAGCAGAAGTAAGCATGAGTCAGGGGCTCCCTGTAATTGGATGTCTCTACTCTTTGCTCCTCTGTTGGTGATAACTTGAGTGCACCATGATTTCATCACTTTCTTTATCTTGGCTTCTGGTGCCAAGGAGCTTTCAGCATATCTAGCTTCTCTCTGCCTCGAGGGCAAAAAAAAAAAAAAATCACCATCTTTGATATCAGTATGTTCTTCTCCTGGGAAAGGAACCAAAATTACTGTTTCAGCCTCATTAAAAGTCAAACTCATTGATGAGTTCATCCCTATGAAAAACTTTTATCATTTATATTATATTCTTTCTTCCTTGTATTTATCAGGGAAAAAAAAACCCCACCCCAACATACTAATAATTAAACCATAAGGTCCATGAACATAAGGTCCATGAAAGAGACAGATCTCTTTTGGCATTGTTCTAGTTCCAACTTGCTACACAGTAGTTGCTCAATAAATATTTGTTATATAAATGAATCTTAAAGTATTTTTACAAGAAGAAATAAAATGGAAAAAAAAACTGTTCATCATTTTACCGTTCTAAAATGGCTTCCCATTTTTTATAGAATGTTTTTGTTCTTATGTTTATAGACATGCATATTGAATTAACATTTTTAGCATGTAATCGTTGTTTATATATGATATAGACACTGTTTCCAATATGTTCTTGTTAAAAATATGTGAGTAAACCTCTTAATTAGCCACCTAGATCTTCCTGGTGTGCATGCTGATGGACGCATGATACACATAGTCATATAAAAAGAGCAGGAATGAATACGTGTAAAGCTATAACCCCACAACCTAACTGGGGACATTTTTCTCCGTGCCGAGGCAAACAAAATGCAACACACTTTTAAGGGAAGAAAGAAGACACTGAGTTTTAGGAATCATCAACTGAACGTTTAGATTTTGATATTATTTAAAGCTTTGATCACCATTTTTTCAGGCAAAAAAAAAGATAGGACTCTAAAGATAAAATATATTGGGCTAAGATCACAGGTCTAGGAATCTCCCGATCCCTGAGCCTGATCTCCTGGCCAACTTTTAGGATCCTTCCTCGCTGATATCAATAAGCAGAAATGGTCTAAAGACATCAGTAATTTAATGTCCATTCATGCTGTAATAATGGGCCAGAAATGTCATTTTTTACGGTGTTCATAACGAAGTATACAGGTTGGGATACCGCCCTCTGCATCAGGAGCCATTTCTATGAGGTTTCTAACATTCTCTCATTTTACATATGAGGAAACTGAGGCTCAGAAAGTTTAACTCATTTGCCCAATGTCATGTAACGAAAGCGGAGCAGAGCCAAATTTCAGACTGAGTCTAATTCCCAAGCCTTGAGCTTTGTCCTGCCCCCCC
>NW_017731381.1:610173-632550 GCF_001890085.2 Hipposideros armiger
GCCAAGTGTTTTCATTTGAATACCAGCCCCATCCCTTACAGCTGTGTGGCCTTGGGTGAGTTACTTCACCTCTCTGAACATCCGTTTCCACATCTGAAAGATGGGGATAATAATCGTACTTACCTTGAAGGGATTTTGTGAACACATGCAGAGTTTGGAATAATGTCTGGGCTTTGAACTGTTTGATAAATGTGACTATTACGTCATGTATATAAACCTCTACTTGAAATTTGAACTCCTCTAGCCAGGAACAAAAGTTCTCTCTCTCTCTGTCTCTCAAGCCTACAATCAGGGTTTTCTCATCTTGCTTGGCTCCCTAGGCTTATCCTGGGATTAGGGCTAATAATGGTTTGCAATTCCTTCCCCATACCACCCACCACCCCATCTCCCCAGACTCCAGAGGGCTTGGGGACTTTCGGAGCAGGCCCACGGGGGTGGAAATGCAGCAGCACCAAGTAAGCCCCTTAGGACCCTCTGCAGACCCCTGGATCTTAGAAGCACGAAGCTCAGATGTCCTCTGAAGCTGCTTCTGGCAACACACTCTGCTCCCATTCAAGGAACGCCACAGTTTGAGTGGAGGTTTACGTGGAATTCATGAGATTTGTTACCTTGCTGCCAGCACCTGAAATCACTCTTCTCCTGCTTTTCTATGTGTTTCTTTTTAGGTGAATAGGTACATGAGGGCACATTAAGGTTTGTTAAGTAAGGGACAGAAATGCTTGCCAACTTTTACTGATCCTCCCAGGCCTGTAAACAGTTTGTCTCAAGCCTTCTTTGCAAGGCAATGAAAGCTGGAGGGAGAGGAGTCCTGGGACCTGGGGGTCAGGGGGGTCTGCTTCCTAGTCTGAGGCTGAAACCCAGGTGAAGCCATGGCAGCCCTACCCTGACCCACCCTCCAGGGGAGGGAAGTGAAGGGGGAACCCACAGAGCTGAAACTGCTAGGAGTCCAGAAAGCCAGAACCCCCTCCACTTGTATGCAATAACCAGAAAAGTTATTTCTGGAGGCAGCCTGGGGACCCAGCATGAGACGTTGAAGACTCGACAGCCCGAGACTTTTATGAGCAACAAGGTGGTGATTGTGCAGGGGATGAGATTATGGACAATGAGTCAGAATGCTGGGTTCTGATGCAGGCTCCGCCCCTTACCAGGCACGTTCCCTGAACAAGTGTCATGATCTCTCTCAGCCTCAGTTTCCACATCTGTCATGAGGACAATGAGATAGCTGGATAAATGCATGAGATGATCAATGTACAGCAAATCACACTGTGCTGAGAATATAATAAACATTTTGAAATATGACAAGTCATTACTTAAAATGTGAATTGAGCACACATCCCAAAGGATTTGGAATATGAAGCCACACGTGGTTAATAACAATGGTTATAGAGATTACCCCTGTGTGTTTGTCTTGGTGACAAGCCTGCCATCTTCTCAGAGAGCCCAGAAGGAACCCTCAGGGATGTCATAGACATCAGTGGTGATAAGAAGACAGTCCAGCAGGCTCTCCAGGAGTTGGCATCTGAGCGGTCCACCTGTCATGGCACCCTGGCTTCCTCCCTTGATGTTGCCCAGTGAACATCATGAGCCCAGAGTCAGCAGAGCCTCGACCTAGACCTAGGAGGTGACTTACAGCCCAGTGGGAGGCCCAACAGCACAAGCTGCACTTTAGCAAGAGGAATATAAAGACCCGTACCTGGGTCCAAAACATACCCGTACGAAGAGAAAACGGAGCCTGCGGCTGAAGCTTAACATTCAATGTAGAGTCAGGGCTCCTGGTTGGCAGTCATTTCTTTTATGATCTTCTATTAAATTAGGTTGTTGTTTTTTAACCTCCTGCCAGTTACATTTTCATGTGTAGATCATGTTAACAGAACCACATTTCATTTTAAATATTCAGGGCATTCTATAATAGATTACTGATGTACTCTTTTTGGAATACTTACATGGATATGCACTCTGCCCAACAGAAAGATAAAACTAAAGCTAGAACTCAAAAATGGTATGAAAAGGTGACTAGTTAGCACAGAAATCAATTCAAATCCAGGTAAGACTACATCATTATTTTAAGCTTAGTCGTAAAGTTACACACCAAAGTCAAAATGATTTTTTGAAAAATCAGTGTTTAAAGTAAATAACAACAATAATATTTCTATACCAATACTTTGTATCCAAAATTCCAGAGCCTGTGAAGTAGAAAAGAAAAATGGGGGGATGATAAAGAACAAAAGAAAAGTACGGGAAAAATCTTAATCCAAACAGGAAGAGCTAAATTTAAAACAGGGTATATACATTTTAATAATAACTAAAGAAAAAATATCAAAGCATTAAAACACAACAAAAAGCAAGATACCAAGAAAAAAAATAAGAACATGGAAAAATAAATTCTAAATCAAGATGATAGAAGCGTAAATTTAACAGTTATAATTGTATGTCTATATGTGCATTTAAAACATACAAAAATCAATTTTAAATTTAATCAGAATCAACATTTAAATGAAGAGGCATCAAAATGGTAAAAAAATGGATTATATCAGTTTAAAAATGAATTTAAAAAGAAAACAATAGTCACAGTTTTACTATCAGATAGAAGGTTAACTGGGATAGAGAGGCCTGCTCTCTAATGATAACATTTCAACACACAAAGAGGAGAAAAGAGAAAGACACAAGGAATAATGATTGAAAAGTGAACCGGGCTCATCTCCCAGTTTTTAAATTACAAGCAAGTTTTATTTTCTTCTTTAGGTTTATCTGCATTTTCTCTATTTTCTTCAATGTATAATAAATACATCAAGAGAAAAAGAGTTATAACTCCTTCTTTTAACTGCACTCCCCATTCCCAAAGAACCTAAAACAAGTCAACTCTTTCCTTTTCTGGGACACTTCCCCTGACCTTACAAATCCCACTCCTGCATGGAACCAATGAGGTGCCCTTCTCTGGGCTGTGCTGAGCCAGCTCCTACTGGAAGACAGGGTGTGTTCGCCTGTTCCCAACTCCATCCATGTGCAGCAACACCACGTTCGTAGCTTGAAATCTATCAAGGCGGGAGTATTTCCACCGTGAAAATCAGCAAAGGCTACAAATCCAGGCCTCCTCCCAACGTAGAGCCCCGGTTGCGAAACATTTGTCAGCACACTGCTGTTTATATTCCCTGAAACCTGTGTTTGTCCCTCTGCATAGTTTTTGTCATCTTGTGCTATGATGCTCTACTTGTTTCTCTCCACTACTAATTTCTGAACACCTGAGAGGTAAGACATTTCATCATGTATCTGTAGCCCAACCACAGTACCAGGCATGAAGTTGGTGGAAGGAAGGATAGAAGGAAGAAAGAAGAAAAGGAAGGAAGGAAACATGAGAGGAAGGGAGAGAAGACGGAAGAGAAAGAGAGAAGAAGGGAGGGCTCGAGGGAGGGAAGGAGGGGAAGAAAAACTAACAGCTCTCTTTCTTCAAATATAATGCAATTGCCTAGTTATCCCTAAATATCAACCACTGTCCGTTCTTTTCAACATGAAATTCCCCAGCTGTCACCAAGGGGAAGAAATAGGCTGCCTCACGTGTAATTTTTAAGAAGCAAAAGCCTTTGAAAAGCAGCCACTAACCTCTCGAACTTCCAGCCAGACTGGGTCAGGACCGTAGAATGAGGCTGTTATTGAAAAGACATCTCATAATCCAACTCAGGGTGGCAAATCCCAGTGTTGCTTAGCACACTTCCTGAGAATTAACAATTCTGCATCTGCTTCCTCGTTCAGCACACGGGAGCCGTGAGAACGCTCCCCTCCCCACTTTGCTGAGCACCAGGTATTGAGAAAGGGCTCCCTAAACAAAAAGGATTGGACAAGTTTACCTGATTGGCTCCTACTCCCTTTCAAAGGGCACGGAACGCTCTTCAAGAATCATTTTTGCTGTCATCACCTATTGGGTATCTTTTTGGTAGTGACCTATTGAATGAAAGTGCTCATTATGTTAATATTCCTTAATATGTCATCATTACTGTAAACTCCCCTTCTCTGTGAATATGTACACCCAGGCCAGAAGAAGCTCAGAGGCCAAAGAACTTATTAAAGTTAAACAAAACAGAACAGAAAACAGTAGCTAAGCCAACTGGTTTAGCCAGTTTTTCTGATACATACTAGATACACGCACCAAGCTGTTATTTCCATTGTCCTATTCAGGTTGTGTGTGCCAGTGTGAATGTGTGTGAATGGTGACGGCTGCTCAAAGGAGACAAGGAAACGCAAACCACTAATTATTGAGTAGCCACTGGATTCATTCATTGGTTCAACAAATATTGATTGAATGGAGTACCAGGCGTTGGCCCAGCCCCCGAGGATACAGATGAATGAGACAAACTGTTGGCATGTGCAATCCACTGGAGGAAGGAGCCCGGGAGAAGTAGTAAAAAGCAAATAAACAACAGAATCACACATTGCAATATGATCTAGGAAGGAACAAAACAAAAGCATTGTGGTACCCTGCACAGGAGAGGGGTGGAAGTAGGAAGGACAAAAGGTGACATTTAAGCGAATGCATGAGCTCAAGGGTGAGAAGTTGGTCCTGCAAAGGGCCAGGGAGAAGCACTCTCAGCAAAAGAAGTAGCAGGAGCAAAGGCCTTGAGATGGGAAAGAACTCAGCACATTCAAAGAACATAATGGTGTCCGCGTGGCCACAGGGATGAGCACGAATGAGGGTGGGAGGTGACGAGTAGACAGAGGAAAGTCAGATGAGAGCAGAGAGACAAGCCGGTTTGTGTGGGCCTGTTTTTGTCACAGTTTGGCCTCAGAGGCAGGGGAATTAGATGAACGCATGTTCACTAAATCCAACACCATGTTTGCAAACATGGATCCATTTGATCAAAGGAAACATTTGGTATCTCCATGCCTTTCTCCTCCTTCTTGGCTGTGAAATTCCAGACACATTGCATCACCCCTTAGCACCTCAGTGTCTTCATTTGTAAAAGCAATCTAGCTGAATCTTCCAGAATATCCAGTCAATGTTGTACTCCTCGGTTTTTTGGAAAGGAAAATCACTCATCTCCTGGAAATAGACCAGGTAGCCCGAGGCAGTTCCCTGAGCCCAGACACAGCCAAGCTGGAGTGGAGCCTGAGAGGGGCCAGGGTGGAGACCCAGAGAGCCCTGGATGTCTGATTACGCAGTGCAAAACCCCACGTCCCACGTCCGCAGACCTTCAGCTCAGGAATGTGGCTTAGGTGGGGCCCACTGGTGATGGAAACAGCAGGGAGAAAACGAGGAGGCCCTGCAGGAAATAATACAGATAAATATTTAAATCACTGTAGGGCGGAGAAACATTGCTACATTGGAAAGCAAAGACGGAATGCACACAGGCAAAGATGAATAGAATTTATTTTACCAAAAATCCAAGACTATCCTACAAACCAAAAACAAAACCATGAGTGAACCAATCAAAAATGGGCAAAACACATGAACAGGCATTTCAAAGAAGCAGCATGAGTGGTCCCTAAACCTTTGGCAAGATGTCAAACAGCATTACTGATCAGGAAAATACAAGTCAAGACAACTATAGTCCATAATTTTATACACACTCACTGGGCAAAAATTGAAAGTTTACGATACTGTTTTGGAATGGATTTAGATCTGTGGAATCTCTTACACACTTCTGGTGGAGTGTAACATGGTATTATCACTTTGGAAAACAATTGAGTAGTGTCTTCTAATGATAAGTATTTATATAGTGTACGGTCCAGCAATTCCACTCATAGATGTAAGTATACATGTATATCAGCCAAGAACATTCAGAGCTACACTGTCCACAATAGCAAAAACCTGGAAACCACTCAACTACTCATCAATGAGAAAGTCGATCAGTAAAAATCGTATACTTATACAATGGAATAGCATACAACAGTCAAGATGCATGAGTATAATGATATCACAAGCAACTATGTGGATACATTTATCTAAATGATATTAAATGAAAAAAAGTAACAAAAGATTACAAACAAGTCCTTTAAGAGACTGAAAAAGGTCTAGGTTTTGGAATAGGGGGTAGTCACATGGGTGTTTACATGAGTAAAAAATTTTTCTCCACTAAAAATTCATTGAAGTGTATACTTAATACTCTGCATACTTTATTATAAATTAATAATAATGGTCTTAAAAAGGATTACATACCCTTTTTCATGAAATCACAAACCACAAAATTTTGGAAACTTACCTTAATACTACAACTCCGCTTTTATTTAAAAACTCCATAAATAGGGACTCAGGATGATGGTGACCACAGAGGAGAGGAGACGTGAGACGGATTGGGAGAGGAGAACCAACCATGTTTATATGTTGCTTCTTGTCAAGGGACTAGCTGAATTTTGGAAGGTAGTTCACACATGCTTACTGTGTAACTAAAAACAACTAACTAAAAAATTATAACAAACACAACAAAACAACTAAATAAAAGTAGGTAGTAATTGTTCTTTTTTTTTAAGATTTTTATTGGGGAATTGGGGAACAGCACTGGGGAATCAGGGAAGGGGAACAGACAAGTTTCTGTCCTTTTGTTCTTCAGTCTAGTTGTGGAGGACATTGCTTCACTGGCCCAAGTTGGCACCATCATTGCGCTCTTCCCGGGCGAGGCAGATCAGTCTCTGGCTTCTGGACAGCTGCTCACTGCGGTTGCTGGCTACACAGGGTAGCCCATGGCAACCCACTGCAGCAGGGGTTGCAGCCTACGCCATCGCCAACAACTCACGGCAGCCCAGCTCCAGGTTGAGCTGTTGTTCAGCATCTTAGCTGTGGAGGGCAGTGTCACTGGCCCTCATATGTGGGATCCGAACCGGGGCCCTCTGGCGTCCCAAGTCAGCTCTTAACCAACGCACCACTCGGCTGGCCTATAATTGTTAACTTTATGTGTCAACTTTACTGGGCCAGCAGTTCCCCGACATTTGGTTAAACATTATTTCTGGGTGTGTCTTTAAGGGTGTTTCAGGATAAGATGAACATTTAAATTGGTAGACTGAGTAAAGCAAATTGCCCTCCCCAAGGTGGGTGGGCCTCATCCAATCAGTTGAAGGTGTGAATAGAACAAAAGGCTGAATAGGAAAACTTCTTTCTCTCTGCCTGACTACTTTTGAGCTGAGACATTGGTCTGATCTTGGAACCACACCACCAGCTCTCCTGGGTCTCCAGCTGGCCAATTGCAAAATCTGGGACTTGTCAGCCTCCATAGCCATGTGAGACAATTCCTTATAATAAATCTCTTTGTGAATAAATATATTTATAAATGGGATATATTTATACAAAAGCCTTGGGTGGGTAGCATAACAGTGTGTCAGACTAAGGATCATAATTAATCAATTCTGTGTAGTGAGGTCTAAAAAAGAAAAAAAAAAAGACCCGATTCTCTATGGGAAACAAAAGTAGAATGAAAATTCAAAAAGAAACAACCAACTTGGAAGAAACATTTTTGAATTTCTATATCTAACAGAAAAATATTTAGTACTCTTAACATATAATGAACAATTCCAAATCAACAAGGAAAAAGCAAACATGTCAACTCATAAAGCAAGCAAACCACTTGATCAGTGTTTAAAAAAAAATTGTCAAAAGCAAAGACAAAATATTAAACCTCACCAAGAAACAAAATGTCTTTTCCACATATACCTGAATACGGGGAGCCATGTTCCTCACTATCATAGGAGTTTACAAATATAAAAGTAGAAAGGATAATATGTGTACAGTGAGAGGACTTAGAAGTAATAGTACTCTCGTAACATTCAGATCTTGGTTTCTAAACGCCATGCTCCACTAAAAGGAATGAGGACTGCTTGGGGGAGAAAAGGCAAGTTCCAAGGATGAGGCAGGGGAAGTAGACGATAAGCTTGGAATATCACATTGCATCAGAAAAGAAGAAAATGTCCAAAGAATGACCGGGACATATCACAAAGACACAGAAGCCAGCTTGAAGGGACTGTCACTAGAAACAGCTAGAATAATTTGAGAATCAAAATTGTATAATGACCCAGTAAATAAAATATGAATCTATGATTCTATGGTAATGTGAATACAGACAGACAGACAGACAGACCAGAGAAGAGAAAGGTCTTCACAGAATATCAACAACTAGTACATGCGGAAGGAATAATGGTAACAGACAACCATCAATGGATGCTAGAACTAGCGGTTGAATGTTTGATGTAGAACAGTGCATTTGCATAGCCTCAAAGTATTTACCCATGAAGAGAGTTCAAATGGAAAACCAGTAAGTTTATGGTGAGGAAACCCGGCAGACATTCCTGAACTAAAAGATCAAATATCTCTAAAAGTGAACAAATGAACAGCATGTGCCTCCTGATATGGTGTTCCAAGGACACACATTCATTCTTTGGTTTTCCTACCAAACCCTATAATCTGAATCTAATCATGAAGGAACATCAGACAAACTCAAGTTGATAGGCATTTTATAAAATGACTGGCTTGAACTCTTCATAAATATCAAAATCAAAGAAACGCCAAGCGAAGGAAAAAAAAATACTAAACAAAAAAAAACGGTTCTAGATTAAAGACAAGTAAAAAGGTATGACAACTAATACAGTAAGTGATACAGGATTAAATCCTGGGCTGGAAAAAACTAAATAGCTAAAATATATATATTACTAGACAATTGATGAAATATGAGTGTGGATGGACTGTGGATTGGATAATAGCACTGTATCAATGTAAAATTTCTTGATTTTGATAATCAGTGTGGTTGTATATGAGGTTGTCCTTTTTCTTAGGAAATACACACTGAATTATGTCTCCAAACTTAATCTTATATGATTCAGGAGGGGAAATTATGTATAAAGCTAGAGCAAGAGAGAGAGAGAGAGAGAGAGAGAGAGAGAGAGAGAGAGAGAGAGAGAGAGAGAAGTGTGTGTATATGTGCGTGTTTGTGTGTGTGTAGAGAGATATGCATATATAATGTTTACATACACATACATGTAAAACAAATGAGAAAAAAGAAAGCAACTGGTGAATCTGTATAAAAGTTTCTTGTACCAGCATCGCAAAATAGTTACTTTATAATGTACAGAGGGTGCCAAAAAATGTATACACATCTTAAGAAAGAAAAAAACTGTATTAAAATCATAATACTCAATATATACTGATAACGAAAGTTGAATACAAGTCATGTGTATACATTTTTTAGCACCCCAGTATACATATGTACAAATGACTATATCCAAAATAAGTGGGAATTTAAGAAATTAGGTACTATTAATATACTGCTAGTAAAAGCATATAAGTTGGTATTGCTTTTTTGACAATATATATTGGAACCTTATATTTTTACATATAATTTTGACCTAACAATACAGAATATGAACATGGATGCACATACATCAAGAGCTACAATTATCAGAATACTGGAAATCTAGGAATACCCTAAATGGCCAATTCTAGGAAACCAATTAAACAAATTGCAAAACATTCATTCAATGGAATAAAGATACAATCCATACAAATATTCATGCAGAAGACTATTTTATCACATGGGAATGTTTTTCTGCAATGTATTAAGTGAGAAAAAGCTAGTAACCAAACAAAGAATGTGCAATTTTAGCCAATGTTTTCAAAACAAAATGATACCTTATGATAGATTGCATTATTGGCCCCAATTCTCGACTCCTTTCTGAATCTAGTCCATTCCTGGATTTTGGACTCAGCCAGGTAAGTTGCTTTGGCCAATACAATGGGGTGAAAATGGGAGTGTGCCAGGGCCAACTCAAGGTCATAAGAGCCATCACGGGTTCCCACTTGTGGTCTCGCATTTCTGCTCACCTCCGGAGAAGAATAAAACTAGACTGGCTTTTGTTTCTGAGAGAATGAGAGTCCCAAGGCGCAGAACAGAGCTGCCCAGCCAAACTTAGCCTGGATCAGGGGCTCAGATTAAGGCCTGAGATTTGGGGTGGCGCATTTTCCTGCCAAAAACAAGTATATATATATATATATATATATATATATATATATATATATATATATATATATATATATATATTCTGAAGCACATACCTGATTGCCTTATCATGGATAATTTTTATTTCGTTTATCTATATCTTCTAACTACTTAAAGTGTACATGTATTGCTCTTTTATTAAGAAAAAACTCAGCTACAAAAGATAGAGAAGCGAAAGAACAATGACAAAAACAAACAATGAGCTCTAAGTCAATGGATCTCGAAAACGGATTTCTGGAAAATGTATTGCTACCCAAATAAAAATACAGCTTCCATTTGTTGACTGCCCACTCTAAGTCAAGCACTTTAATAAGTGGCCCCTCTTTTTTTTTGTCATCTTTACTATTCACAAAGCAATAAAGTTAGCTAGGATTATTTCTGGTGCATATTTGAGGTAAACTGAGGTCTGTATAAGTTGAGCAGCATGCCTAAAGTTACTCAGCTATAAATTGTCAGAGCTGAGATTGAAACACAAGTCAGCTGGATTTGAATTCGCCATCCCTGATTCGTATTAGGGACCTCCCAGATCCTTGGTCCAGCCAGAATTCTAACTCCAGGAACTTAGCACTCTGCTTTGAGTTATATGGAGTTCTAAATGTCCGCCATTGCTCCGTTACTGTGAAGTCACTCACACCACATGCCCACGTCCCATAAGCTGAGGATGGGAGACTAAAGAAAGCCACAAATTTGCCTGACCAAGAGAATGCTGTAGGAACGAGAATCTGGGCTTCTGTGATGTCCTAAGAAACCTTTGAGCTTCCCACTGGATCTGTTGGAACATTCTTGGAACCCCACCATCTTTTTCCGAAAAAGTCCAGGAAGTCCCTTGGGGAGAACTGAGTCCCCCAGCGGACAGCACCTGCTGAGCAATGGTACCAATACCTAGCCCTGTGAGTATGCCATCTTAAAATCCTCCAGCCCCAGCTGAGCAGACCCACCAAGAGTTGCCCCACTTGCTGATAAACAAGCAAAATAAATGATTGCTGTTGTTTTAAGCCCCTAGGTTTGGTGTAGTTTGCCATGTAGCAATAGATGACTGGAATAGTGGGTATTCTTAAGTGATGAAAGAAGGAAAGAAGGAAGAAGAGAAGGAGGAAGTGGGGAAGAGAAGGAGGGAGGGAACAAAGAAGAAGTATCTGCAACTTCATTCTGTGGAGAAAATTGCACAAATGAGGAAAATTCTATTAGTGAGCAAATGTACCCTGACTCCTGGGCCTCTGTGATGCCCCCCGCCCCCAGCAGACAAGGGTGCAGCTTGGGCCTTGCATCCAGCTCTCTCTGAACTGCTCTCCTTGTCCTCAGCAAGGTCAGGATGGTAAAAAGATGGAAGTTCCTGGTGCAATCCTACACTTGTCGAGGCAACCACAACAGCAATGTCTACAGCAGAGAGGCAGAAGTTTCATTTACGCACTTCCTTGTGCACTTATTTCTCCTGTCAAAAGCATTTCAAACTTGTCATTTTAACCCCAAGAAATTTTTTTATCCACTTTGGAATTTCAATCACCATGTCACTGAATGGTGATGGTGATATAGGGTCAGCCAAGCACCTTTGAGCAGCCTAATTCCCATGGTCTCTGCCTCCAGGTGAGCTAGTCCCTGGTGACCTGCTGCCAAAAAGCATTCAACCAAAGGAAATTGGACCCTGGCCATGAAGTGACATTCTTGGGCAAGACACTCATCTCAATGGTGGCGTCCTTCTTCTCCTTGAATTGTGACTAAATCCCAATAAAATAGACTTTTTTTTTTTCAGGATCTCTAACTTCAGGAGTAGCAGATAGAACCTAAAAGTCCATCTAGTCCAGGCACCTGACTCTAGGCTGAGGAATTAATGTGTTACAGGACACCTAGAGTGTCAATCATTTGCCTGTTTGGTCTCAGACCCATTCCCCATACTCCCACTGTTCAGCTCTATATTGTACAGTGTTGAGTCCTGCGAATGACATCCCCGAAATCCCTCAACACTAGCTTCTGATTAGGGTTCATCAATCCTAATCAGAGATACTAGTGGGAGATCAGAGGAAAGGAGGAAGGGAGAAGCCAGTGTCTTTCTTCCCATCACTCTTTCAGGCCAGCGACTGGAACTCTTCCATGGCTTCCATGGGTTCCCAGGCCCTATTCTCTCCACTTCTTCCCTTTAAACAAGTATGCCATTTCTCAGCTATTGGTGTCATATTCCTGATGCGCTGGCACCAACATTCACGTGTCTATCACAGTTTCCTTAGCGTCTTCTACTCCAGATTGAACCGTTTAAAATCTCATACCTTAAAGTTGCTGAGATGTTTTACAATGCAAGGCAGACCCTTATCGTTCTAGTCTTCTTCAACCTGGTGAAGCATGTATTCTCCCCATTCATAAGCCCATTGATACCCATTAGGTCAACAGATCTTGGATCTGAGTTCCATGAGCCAGCACTTATTTCACTCTTGAAAGGTCCCATTTTAGGGTGTAAGTCTCCCTCTAAGGGCAAGCAACTCCATGTCAATTTACGTGAGCCCCTAAAAGTTTGGGACTGTGCTGCACATGTATTTTTATTACTAGCATTCTGTTGCCATGTGGAATTCAGCATCTGAGACAGAAAAGCATAAGAGGAAAGTCCTGGTCCCATCCACTCTTCTCATTTTAATCCATCCATCCATCCATCCATCCATCCATTCATTCATGCATCCATTCATCCAGCCAGCCAGCCATCCACCCATCAATTCATCCATTGTTCAATCCCTCATTGATTTAAATGAGTTTATGGATTAAGTGTAGAGATTTTGGAATCTGAAAGAATGAGAGTTAAAATACGTCTTTACCACTTTTTTTTAACTGTGTGAACTTGACAGATTATTCACTTTCCTGAGACTTAGTTCATTTTTTATAAAATGGAGATACAAATATCTACCTCACAGAATCGGTGTGAAGATTAAAAATTATGATGTATAATGTGCCTGACCTTGATAATAATGATAGTTATTATGTTGTTCTAATAAACATCTACTTACTGGGTGTCTCACGTATATCTTTCTCTGTACTGGGTGGTAAAGCCTCAGTGTCTCAAGTTCATCTGAGACAGTTTATACCATCAACAATCAGAATGACATAAGTTATTTATTCACTCTGAGCCTCAGCTTTCTCCTCTGTAAAATGGGGTCGGTAATAAAAACTACCAATTGGTAGTGATTGTGAGTAGTAAGTTAAGCAGTTCCTGCAAAATGCTTAGAACAGGACCTGCAATATAGCTTTCACTGCATAAGAGTTTGTGCTGAAGAAATAGAAGCAGAAGGAGAAGGGAGAGGAGGAGGAGGAGGCAGGGACAAATACAACGGCAATGAAGATGGTGAACAATTTCATAGATGCCTCTGCCTGGAAGTGAGTCCAGATAAACCCTTTGCAAATCCTTGAAAATTCATATGAAGCAGCCTGCCCAGCTCCTGTGGTCTGAGCAATGCCAAGGGTTCATGGAAAGCAGAATCCACGATGACAGACCTGGCCTCATTTCTATGGACAGCAGTCATATGAGGTTGAACAAGTCACTGGTGGACCACCAGGAGAGGATGCCCACCCTCTGTATGATGAGTGCCAAGACCTAGCCCTCTCTGAACATGAGCCCTCTCTATGAAAGAGCAAAGCCACCAGAGGCCCAGACCGGACTGTCGGGAACACGGCAAGACTGAATTACATAATGTCTACAAAGCACTTTGGACTCCTTGGAGAATGGCTACCTCTAAATATCAGGTGGTGGTATTATTAGAATATTAACCAGCAACCTCTCATTGAAGTTAACTGCTACTGAAGCCAATGGGACCTTTACCTGCGCATAGCCTAGGAATCAGGCTTTACAGCAGCGATCTATTATTTATTCATTATTAGATTAGCAGCCAAGAAAGAAATGCATCTCATAAAGAGCAGTGGTATTTATGGTCTACAAGAAGGCCCAAAAGGGGGAAAAAATATATTATTTGTTTTTCTGGTCATAAAGACTTGGGTTCCAATCCCACCTTTATCTCGGATTGGGTATGTGATAATAAGCTGACTTTCTTCACTTTCCTGAGCGTCAGTTTCCTTGTCTATAACAGAGGAATGATCATTCTTATCTCAGACAAGGGTTGTGATGATGAAATGAAGTCATGAATGCTTAGCCCCAAGCCTGCTGTCAGGTATGGGACAACTGTGGTAGCTTACAAGGCCCACTTCAAATGTTTAAGGCTTGTCATTTGTCACCATAAACTTCTACACTGTCATTTCTACACCACCCTTTTCCTTATCAAGTCTTGGGTTTGGGGCTTTTGTAACCAAGGAAATGGGCCCAGTTGTCAGGCCAATGAAAGATCAGGGAGATACCTCAACAGAAAGCAAAGAACAGGCACACAGTGTTCACCTATGCCTTACTCTTCTTTGAATAAGGTTGAATATCTGCTTCCTAATTCTCTGCCCAAGTAAAATTCCAACCAGTGAGGGACAACTGTAGACAATGGCTAACTTTTCTGCTGCCTGAAGTCTAGCCAGTAGCTACCTTCCCCACCCTCTCCTTGCCTGCTGGCAAGTGGAGGAGAAATTGACTCATGTGCTTGGATTGGCTAATGAGTGAGAGACAGAAGCCACTATGAAAAACTGCCTTCTAGCTCTGCAGAAACCATAAAGCTGCTCCAAATAAACACTATTAGCTCATCATCTGTTAGGAACCATGATCACCATGTTATGTGACACATTCCCTAGGACTTAGCAGAGCACAGCCTACAGGGGGAAAAAAGAGAGAGAGAGAGAGAGAGAGAGAGAGAGAGAGAGAGAGAGAGAGAGAGAGGGAGAGAGAGGAAGACAAGAAGAAAGAGGGTGCAAAGGAGGAGGAAAGGACAGGGAAGGGAAGGGAAGAGAAGGGAGAAAAAGGGAAAAGAAAAGAAACAATCAAACTAGAAGACCATTGCATTAGTTTTCTATTGCTGTTATAAAAATAACCTCAAACTTAATGACTTAAAACAACACAAGCTTAATATCGTCTAGGCCTATAGATTAGAAGTCTGACACCATTCTCACTGAGCTAAAATCAAGGTGTCAACTGGGCTGCATTCCACCCTGGAGGCTCTGTGAGAGAACATGTTTCCTTCTCTTTTCCAACTTCTAGAGGCCACCCACATTCCTTGACTCATGGACTGCTTCCTCCATCTTCAAAACCAGCAGTGTCACATTTCTCTGGCCTTTCTTCCATTGTCACATCTCTTTCTGACCACAGCCAGGGAAGCTTCTCCATTTTTAAGTGCTCATGTGATAATATTGGGCTCACCTAGATAATCCAGGATAATCTTCCCATCTCAAGGTCAGCTAATGAGCAACCTTAATTACGTCTGCACCCTTAATTCCTTTTGTCATGTAAAGTAACATTTTTTCACAAATTCCTGGGATTAGAACTGCATCTTTAGGCTGTGGACCGCCCCCCCCCCCCCCACACACACACACACACATACCCTCAAGGATGAAGCTTCCTTCTTACCTGTTCATGACTACAGTGAATAGATGAGGGTCACAAGAAAATTAAAACTTATAAAGCACCTATTATGCTGGCTCTTCATCTATTGCTTCATTAAGTCATCACAATTCTGGAAAGTGGACCTGACTATGTAAATTTAACAATGGAGAAATTGGGAATCAGAGAGGTAACACTTTGCTCATTAACAGCTATTAAAAGTGGTCTACCTGGGATTCAATCAAAAACTCATCTCCCTGTCTTGGTGGTGGCAGGTACCCTGAGAATTGCCTGAATCCTGATGGACATCAATGCTCCACTCTGCCCATGCTTGTGAAAACAAAAACTAGAGCTTAGACCTTGTTGGCTAAAGAATTGAGACAGGCAAGATGCTTTGTTGAAATATCTAGATTTGGGGGGATAGGATTCTTTACTTCCCTTGTATAACAAAGAATTGGGTAAGTCAGAAAAAGGTGAGAAATTCTACATGCTTACACAAATCTCAACGTTTTAGAATATGTACAGTCAAGGAATTAGATGGTGAAAATAGAGGTGGCTGACTGCCCATCAATTAATTAATCAACTTAATTAATTCCCAAAAGAAAATGTTGAGTATGTACCATTGGCCAGATATTGTGCTAGACTCTATACTTCCCAGAGCTTAGAGTCTAAGGGTAGATGGTCATCAAACAATCATTTGTTGGAGTCATATAAAATTGCTCACAAATTTGACTATCTCACCTATAGAAATGGCATTTCATATAGTTCCACCTCCAATTACACAATCGACTGTATTAAAATTGTGATTAGAGCTATGGACATTCTAAAACAAGAGGGAATGTTACATTTTAAAACCAAAAGAAAAGCCCTGTATCTGGAGCACAAGAAGTGACAGAGACAGATTGGCATGAGAGACATCCATAGAGGAAGGCAAGGAGATCAGGGAGGGTCTTGTGGACCCCCCTGGATTTAATCCTGGATTTAATCCTGACAGAACTGTGAGCTATTACAGAAAGATTTTCCAACATTTTATTATGAAGTTTTTTATAGAAAAAAGGTTGAAAAGAGAGTCTCACGACAAATGCCCAAATATCCAGTATGTAGTTTCTAAAATTAGCATTTTGCCATATTTGATTTATAAGTTGTTATCCATCAAGCCATCTATCTTTCCATCCATCCACCCATCTTCTTTTTTGATGAACTTCATGGTAAAGTGGCAGTCATCAGTGCACTTTACCCAAACATTGCAGCAGGCATGTCATTCATTAGAGGTCAATATTTGTACACAGTTTTTCAAGGAACATTTCCATGACATGTAGTCACACATCTTAGGTATATTATTCAAGAACATTAGAAGATTTTTAACCACAAGGGTAACTTGACCAGATTTGCATCTTTTTAAAGATTACTCCAGTTTTTGGGTCATTAATGTCTGGAAAGTATAAAGAGATGGGATTGATGAGAGAAGTCAGTCGGGGGGGGCTATGAAAGTGGTTTTGTGAGGAAAGATGGTGAGAGACTCAAGTGGTGGCCATAGGGACAGAGGGAAGAGGATGGTTTTAAGAGTTACTGTACAGGTAAAATGGACAGAACTTGGAGATGGATTTGACTTGGGGTGATGAGAGAAAGGCAGGGTAAGATTGGCTTCCAGGTTTCTGGGTAGATAGTGCCACCATTTTCTGAGATGAGCCAGACTTTGGTAATGGGGCTGGGGGAAAGTCCTGGGTGCAGGTTTGGGCATGGGCCTTCAGGTACAGACTTTAGTTAGTTAGGAAACAACACTGAATATGGAACTACCTTACCCTTCGCAGTCAAAAGACCTTTTCTAGATTCCACTACTGATGAGCATTTCCATGCACACCCCTAGGGAAGGTCCTGCCTGAATGTTAGGGCCTGGAATACAGAGTTCTAAGACCACTCTCAGCTACTTTGGAACCATCTGGAATGTCATCTTTCCATCTTTCAAATAAGCACCTTCCTTCACTTTTGGAAGGGCTAGGAGTTGACCAGGCCCAGCCTGGCAATTCTGAGTCTCTTAGAGAAGGAAGACCTCAGACCTAAGGGGCCTTAGTGGAGGCCAGTGCCTGCATGCTGGGCAGTGTGGCTCCCAGACATCAGGCAGGTCCTGGAATGTTAAGACCACTCCTTCCTGCACCCAGATTGCCTCAAGAGCAATAACCAGTTACCCAGCTCTCACACAGGGCTGCACCTTAGTTCATTCATTTCTAATGCCAAATAGGTAGCTACAGAAAACAACTTCATTGACTACTGGGTGCTTTTGACTCTTTCCTTTGCCCTTGGGGACTCTGGGCTTTAAAAGACAGCCCAATGGAAACGCAGATTGTCACAGGGCACGGGCCTTTCCCTGTCTCTGGCTTTGAGTGTCTTGAGGACATTGATTGTTCATTGCAGGAAATGATGGGGGAGTAAGGAATGGAGAGAGGGGAGCCCACTCATCACACATTAATTCTAGTCCAGGCACCAGGCTGAGCACAGGGGCAAAAAGATACGTTAGACACCGGCCATTCCCAGCTGAAGAGACAAGAATGGGAGATAAAGAAATTTCAATGCAGTGTCCTAAAGGCAAGATAAAGGCATGTAAAATGCTGACAGACAGCAAACACCTACAAGGTCCGAGACAGGGTCCCCAAGGCAGGTGACACATGCGATGGGTTTGGACAGATGACCAGGGGGACCTTAAGTAAAGGAGAAATAGCTTCTACAAAGGCGACAGAGCTTCCAGTACGGAACCTGATCCTTCCTCGGAAGCCCAGCCATTCCAAGATTTTGTTCCAGTCGAATCGCCATGAGCAAGCACAGTCCTTTCCCAACCACCTCAGACGGCAGAACAAAACAGACTTTCCAAATACGATACATAGAGGGGTTTTAAATATTAGACACTTCTCTTGCCCTGTCGCCTATTTCCTCTTCTCCTTCTCTTTGCAAAGACCGACAACAAAGCGTAGCAGAAAGGAAAGAGGCTGTGGGTGCAAATCCCAGTTCTGCCTTTTAATGTCCATGTGACATTGGGCAAACGAAGTCTTCCAAAGGAGGTTAAGAATCCCCATGGGGCTTCTGTTGTAAGCATGAAGTGAATCATATATGCTCAAGGTAGATAATAATAATAATAACAGATAATCTTTATTGGGTTCTTCCTGGGGGTGTGCCAAGCACTTGATGTGATTTTCTCATTTACTCCTCACAACATCCAGGAGACGCTATCCTTTCATTTATTTTACATGGGAGGAAACTGAGGCAGGCAGATGAGCTAGCTCGAGAGAAATAGTATGGTAGCCCAGGCAGGATGATGCCAGAAACAAAATGTCTAACAGTTATGTTACAGCTCCTTTTTTAGGGACTCTTAATTGTTTGTGGGTCTTGGACCCTTCTGAGAATTAATTTCTCTCCCAGAAAAATGTTCAGACATTTTTTACACAGTTCAGGGGGTTTCCAGAGTCCCCAAAGTCCATCCACGGACCCCAAGTTTATAACCCCTGGGACAGCAAACCACCAGGCTACAGTGTATAGAACTAACTCACTGACAGCCTCCATGGGGGTAAGGAGGAAGGACAGAAAGAACCAGAACAGTGGCCCAGGGAAGGCACCTCCAACTTGCCCAGACTCGTAGAAGCTGGAGTTGGCCAGGGGAGGAAGGCAGGCAGGGAGCACCCTGCCCCACGAAGAGGAGGAGGAGGAGGCTAGAGTCAGGGTAGGACAAGCTGGCCCCAAGCCAGAGGAGCACCTCCCAAAAGCCCAGAGCATCTGACTCAGGGTGGGGGTCACTGAGGCCGCAATTCCTGCCAGGAAATCACAGGGGAGAGGCCTGCCGGGAGCCAGAGCCGTGTGCAAGTGGCAGCAGCAGAGGGCTCAGCCTGAGCCATGGGGCAGGGCGGTGCTGGGACAGCCCAGCCGTGCGTCTGCAAACCAGACGGGCCCTGGCCTGGGGAGGCTTGGGGACGACCTGGCAGGACTCCCTTCCAAATGAAGAACTTGACCCCGATAGGCTTCCAGAAGGCCTGCGTTGAGAATGTGGCCAGGCCAAGGTGAGGTCACTTTCCAACAGCCCATGGGGATGGGGGTCCCAGGCTGCCCAGGGAGGATGAATTCTGTCCATGCCAGGCAGAGGGGTTGAGGGGCTTACCTTCTTCTACCTTCTAATAGGGGTGATTTTTTTCCGGCAGGGGTTTCAAGTATTTATGAAGTTGTTTAGGTTTTGGTTATTTTTTCAACTTTTTATTTTGAAGTGATTATGCACATACCAGAAGTTATAATAGTGATAGTAACAGCACATGGAGTTCCTTGAGCCCGGCTTCGCCCAATGGTAACATCGTCTAACTTTCATACAATATCAAAACCAAGAAAATTGACATTAGTAAAATCATGTTGACTAGGCTGTAGTCCTTACTCAGTTTTCACATGGGTGTGAAGCTTTAAATCAATATTTGCATTTGCAGGACATCTCCTCCCAGGCCCGTCTAGAAAGGTTGCTGTTGGCTTAACTGGGAGGCAGAATAGGAGGCAGACAGAGGTCAGGAGAGAAACACAGACGCAAGCAGCCGTCAATCTTTAGGTTGCGATTGTGACCGTGCAATGTGGTTCAGACACTGAAACCTGACCTGGCACCCTCTATGAACCAGCCACAGACTGGCACACAGGTCCAGTGGGATCCTGGCACATACCTGGTGGCTTCCATGCCCACTTTCTTTGCTTATATGGATTGAATGATGGCCTCCCTCAAAACTTACCCCTGTCCTACCTTCCCAGAATCAGTGAATACGACCTTATTTGGAAAAGGGGTCTGTATAGATGTAATTAAGTTAAGGATCTTGAGATGAGATCATCTTGGATTATCCAAATAGGCTTTAAATCCAGTGACAAGTATCCCTATAAGAACGGAAAGCACAGAGAGAAGAGGAGGACTGCAGAACGGAGGCAGAGATCGGAGGGATGCAGCCACAAAGAATGGCGCAGCCCCCAGAAGCTGGATGAGACGATCAAAGATACTCTCCTAGAGCCCCCAGAGAGAGTGCAGCTCTGCTCACCCCTCGATTGCAGACTTCTGGCCTCCAGAACTGTGAGAGAATAGATTTCTGTTGGCGTTAACCACCCAACGTACAGTGATTTGTTATGGCAGCCCCAGGACATGGGTGCATTCTAAAATTGAAATCCCCCATCCACACAGCCGTCCGCCTTTCACCAAGCAGACAGACAGACATTATCAGGCTTGTTCCTTACCTGGGCAGGACTTCTGATCCTAGTTTCCCAACAAGGAAACCGAGGCACAGAGCGGCCCTCTGACGTGCCCGGGGATGCAAAGCTGCTACATGGTTGTGTTATGACTCAAATCCATCTCTGGCTTGCTCCCAAACCCACGATCTGCACTAAGATTATTGAGAGCCTCGTAGAGGGACAGCTGGTTGCCTGTTGGAGCAAGTTTTGATTCTAAAGCTTTAACAACTTCTCTCTATTAAAAAGAAAAAAAAAGCCTACCTACAAGTCTCTGGAACCTGAAAAAAGACATTTACTTGGTTATCCTCTCATTCACACTGCCTCCATCTGAGACAAGAGGTGGGGTGAATTGCTGAAAAGGGAGGTGTAGTCACCCCATGCAGCAGGCACTTGGGGGGAAGAGGGAGCCTGGGTTCCCCTGACTGTATTCCCCAGCTGAATATCCACTGGCTTCCGCTGCAGCTGGGGGCAGCTGCTGTCTCCCGGAGCACCCCGAAAAGCCCCCCTGAAAGCCAAGTTCTAAGCCAGCCAGTCCCCACCATGCCTCTGAATAACAAGTCAGGCCAACTTGTCCTCGCATCTCTGTCCTGGCCTGTGGGAGCCTGCTCTCCTTACATGTCTTCCCTTGGAGACTTCCCTTGGAGTCTCTCAAAAAATACTTTTTTATTTTATTTTTCAAAAAGGTATTACATATACATAGGAGGGGGGAAAAAATCAAACAATTTAAAAAAGATAAAATAGGAAACAGCTCCCTCCCACCCGAAACACCAGTTCCTGAATTCTTCTCCCCAGAGAATAACGCTAACCAACTTCTTGGATTAACCAGGTCTCTATGCCAGCATGGACAGCTAAATATATCCTTCTTTTACACAAATGAGAGGACTCCGTCTGCATCACCCTGTGCCTTTTTCCATTTGATATCGTCTGAAGATTTTCCCATAACAGTACACAATCTTGATTACAGCTTCTATAACATGGTTCTGCAAAATAAACTCTAATTTCTATAACCTGCCCCCTGTGCAGCAACGCTTGGGGCTTTCCCAACATCTCCTCTCCGTAAACAGTGCCGTAACGCGAGTCTTGTACACTTACCTTCACACATATGTAAGAGTGCATCTGTCGGATCAATTTCTGAAAGAGGAATTGATGTCTCAATGGATACATGCATTTTTAAATTTAATAGATGCTGTGAAATTGCCCTCCAAAGGGGTTGTAAGGGTTTGTACACCCAGCCAGCAGTCGGTATCTATTTCCCTGTGATTCTTCCATAATGGTGTGTTATCAAATCCTCTCTCTTTGCAAATCAGATAAGTAACAATAACCATATGAGTGCTGAGAAGGAGCTGGTGCTATGAGAGGAATGTGCACATACATATGCGTATATAAAAGTCATTGAACTGTACACTTGCAATTACTGTGCTTAAGGCACTTTATTGTATGCATATTATACCTCAGCAAAAAAGAAGACAATGGGAAGGAAAAACAGGATGCCAAGGTTTAAGAATGATTGGGCTTCCGCCTTCAACAGGGTGGTCTTGAAATGCCTCCCAGTAACCCTCAGGAAGATGAGGCTCCCACGCAGGAGTCCAACATGTGAAAGAGGGTTTCAGACACAAGGAAGGACATCATCGAAGGACAAGGAAGGGGCTCAGCTTATTTGAGGAAGTGAAAACAGCAAGCTAGGGAGACCAGTCCCAGAGGAGGTCCAAAAGGTTATCAGGGGCCAGATCAAACAGC
>NW_017731381.1:634385-635671 GCF_001890085.2 Hipposideros armiger
ATTTATGGCACATCCAAACTATTGACAACTATGAAGTTGTTAAAAAGAATAAAGTAGATTTATACAGACTGATTTGAAAGGCTATGTATGATATATTGTCAATGCCAACAAAACGTTGTAAAATAAGATAACATGATCCCCATCCTGGCAAAAACTGAGGATAACAAAGAAGGAACTCTGGTATACACATCTTTTCTGTTCATGGTGGTTTCCCCTGGGCAGTGGGAGTGAGCAACCGTGAGCAAACAGAAAAGATTCTCACTTTTTACTTTGTACATTGCTATATAATTAGCATATTTTTCCACAAGCATGTACTCCTTTTGAAATTAAAAGAAGAGATATGTAATAAAAAAATAATTCATGAAAATCTTGAAAGGGCTCCAGGGCAAAGAGTTAGCAGTGACAGTTGCTGCTGATAGTTCAAGAAGAATTAAGCCTCAAAGAAAATGGGAGATGGTTCCCCAAGATCTGAAAGCGGGTGGTGTAGCGGGTGGAAGAAGGGAGAGGAGGACCATTTGCACTAGACCTCAATTCCAAAATGCCTGCAGGTTAGGCACTTCCAGTGGTGTGTTTGTGCAAAGAAGCAGCAAGATGTCATAAGATCTAAGATCAAAATGTGAACAGTGTGCCTGGGCCCCTGTGAAAATCACTCAGGACTGCCGGTCTCTTAGGACCCATCAGCCCTGCTGGAGCCAAGCCTTGTCCCTGCTAGTGGGAGCTGGTGGGAGTGACCACCAGAAACAGAAGTTAAGGAGGAACCCCCTGGGAGAGAAATGAGAGCAAAGGAAGGCGGGATCGGGCTCGTTTAGAGTACTGTGTGGTATCTGGAACTCAGATCCGTTCTTTCCTGTCCCAAATTCTCCTGGCTGAGTCCTAGGGTGGAGAAGAAGCAGAGAATGGAAATGCATGGGATGCTGGTCAGGTTCTTTGTCTTGATCTGGGTCCTGATCTACATGGGTGCGGTGAGTTTGAGAAAGTTCAGCATCTATACACTTGGGATAAGAATTCTTTGTAAAACCAAGTAAATGAAACAGAAATATCTGTACCAATGTTTTTGTTTTGTTTTGTTTCGTTTTTAAAGCCACAGAAGACAGGGAGAACTGAGAAGGTTAGGATCCTTTAGACCCTAGGAGAACAAAAGAACAAAAGTGAATGCTGTGGTTCACTCCAGCATTTTGAGGGTCCCAGCCTCAGTCCCAGCCTCAGTGGAGGCCATGGTGATGGTGATGTGCTCAGGCCATATTTGTAAATACATAGAGTTACAGATGTTGTTGTAGAGACAGAGA
>NW_017731381.1:636926-666733 GCF_001890085.2 Hipposideros armiger
AAAACACCTGCCTTGGATGGGGTTAATTTGTGTAAAGCAGAGTCCCCAGCACAAAGTAACCTCTTCGGTTGGCCAATGGAGACTCTTTATTGAGAGACCTGCCATAAATAAGAGGCTTGAAAGTGACTGTTAGCTCCTGGAGCTAAGAATCAAGACCCTCAGAAAAGAGGGTAGCAGCAGTGACCCCAAGATCTTTGGCAATGACCAAGGGGGTATTGTAAATGGCGGATACATAGACACTTTAAACATCGTAGCTCTGCTCTGCTCCGCTCACTCCGCTGGTGCACAGAGGTGGTACCTCTTAGGGCCCCGGAGAAGCAGAAGCTGTGTAAACAGAACAGTGTGGGAAGACAGGACATCGAAATGTGCCAGAGCCACAGCGCGGGTCAGCATACTCCCCTGGCTCCACTTCTTGGAAATAAGCAGTTCCCTTTTGCCAGAAGCATATAAACTTAGACAGGAAAGCACTTCATGATTCAGTGGGTAACGAGGGGCCCTTGAGGTGCGAGTGGGTCTGAGTATTTCGGCTGTGGCTTTCCACGCCCCCCAGGGCATGGGGGAAATAGCAGGGTTTCCCGGATGTGAGCACGGCGTGCGTTTGCATGTGTTTATGCCCGTGTGCTGTTTTCTGTGCACATGTTTGGGTGTGCCTCCGTGTGTTTGTATGCCCGTGTGTGGCTGTGTCCACATATGTATGCGTCTGCTCACATGTGGGGGCGGGGGGGACTCAGTATACCCACGTGTGAGTATACGGGCCTCTCTGTGCTTTCGCCTCGATTTCTGAGGATTTGTGTTGGTAACTTCTATGTATGTTCCTGTGTGTGTGTGTCCGTGCTCTGTGTGTGTGTGTGTGTGTGTGTGTGTGTGTGTGTGGCTGCGTGTACCTTCACAGGCGTGTATCTGTGTAAGTATGCTTCGGTACCTAGGCGCATGATCGAGGGAGCAGGGGGAGGAGAGGGGAAGCAGCGATGACAGTAGAGGGTGGGGTTCGGAGCCTGCCAGGAAAGGGGAGAAAGTGCTGGGCAGGGAGTTGAAGTGTTCCTGTCACTGTCAGGGATGTAGTGAGGAAATAGACCCACAGAGTGTCCAATCGGGGCCTTTAGGAAGGGCCTTTGGGGCTCTCTCTCAGATCGGGTGGTTTGCTCTGGCCTCTGAAAATCAGGCAGCCCCCTAGGCGTACAAAATCCCAGGATTTAGAGTCAGAGGAATCATGACATTCTGTAGTGAGTCCTGGACTACAGGAATTAAGACCCGTCCCATAGGAGAGGAACAAAGGTGCCCTCAACTCACGGACACCCGATAAGGGCATCTAGGGAAAGAAGGAGCCGATGAACCGGCCCTATCCTCCAGGCCCTCACCATTGGTCATCAGCAAGAGAAGCTTTGTGAATGACACTTCACTTCTTCCAATACCCTTCCACCCACCCCAGGCTTGGGGTGGGAGCTGGGCCCAGACTTGACCAATGAGAACAAGCAAGGAGTTAATCCTGCGCAGGAATGACAGAGTGGAAGGTGCTGCTGTCAGTTGAGAACAGAAGCCCATCCTGGTGGTCAGCCTCTTGAGAATTGTGGCGTGAGGCTGACTAAGGAGGGTGACAGGGTGCGTGCAAGGAGGACAATGTTGTGAGAAAGAAGAGCTTCCTGTAGAGAAGATACAGGCACTTCCCGGTCCACTCATCTAGGGAAGGTTGGGGAACTTGGGTCAAAAAAGGCTTCATTTCCACTCTGATGGTGGCAATTGGCCTGTGATTGTCCCCCAAGCTGGGAAGGCCTGGCAAAGTGGTTTCAGAGAACAATTGCCCTGGATATCATCTGCTGTCCTGGGGCTCAGCAGCCTCAGGCTGTGGCCTCAGTTTCCTCTAAGACCTTGAGAGCTTCATGAGGGTCTGCCTACCTGTGGTCCCCAAGCATGTAGAATGATGCTTAATCTTGAGACACATGCCTGTCCAATCCCATCATGGAATTGTCTGATGAGACTCAGTCTTGGTGGATATTTTCAGCGAGAAGGGCTAATGCAGGGGCTTAGACGTCAGGGTGGGTGTATAAAAGGCTGGGTATCCTTCACCTGCAGGAAGGGGCATTCAGTGAGTGTGGGGTAGTGATGGAGATTCTGTCTTTTCCACAAACACACTCAGACCACACCAGCAAGAAACCAGCTGGGGCACACTGAGCTGATCCCTCGACCTGCCACGGCAGCCCTCACGGCAATCCTATGACCATCCTCAACCAAAGTTTCCATCTGACTGGCCAATTCTGTTTTAGGGCCCCGGGAAGCCCTACGGGTGTCTACCAAGAATTCAGAGCTCAGGTGGCGCTGGAACTCAAGCCTTGACTGCAGATGCTTCTATTTCCTCGGTGTCTGAGTCCCTCCAGGGAACACCTTTAGAGAGAGCCCAAAGCTCGGGACATGGTCATTCTCCTCTTACTGCATACCAATTACTGTCATCAGGGAGAGAGAGAGAGAGAGAGAGAGAGAGAGAGAGAGAGAGAGAGAGAGACTGCTGTACCCTGGCACTGAGACCAGCAAAGGGTAGTGAGCATGAATTATGTATGACACGAGCAATAGAGATAAGAGTGGAATGGGGAAAATCATAACCCTATTAATAATGGAAGTGCAGTTTGTAAACTCTCCACCAGGAATAATTTGCATTGCAATATAAACAGAGAGTATAACACAGAGGAGCCAGCAATGGCGCCTCGGTAAAATGTAAAAGCCACCATTTCAAACATTAAAAGTCATGATTAAATTATAAGAATTTGTTCAGCAGAGTGTACAAGGAGAAGCATGTGCTTCGACTCCATCTGAGCACAGGGGCACCCCCCCCGCCCCCGCCCGGTATGTAGTCCATGAGCATGAACCAAGGGCTGGGGTCCTTGAGACCTCGGCAGTTATTATTATCATTATTAGTCATTGTTGTTGTTGTTGAGAGCTTATGATGCACACCAGTCTAAGCACTTACATTCCATGATGCATCTAATTCTTAAAGGAACCTTAAGAGGGAGTCACTGCATCCTCCCATTGTTAAAGTGAGAAAACTGAGGCCCATGGAGGCTAACTAACTTGCGTTTGGACTGCACAATTGGTAAGTCGGGCATGTTGTAATGCAAACCCAGACATTCTGACCTCTGAGCCCAACCTCCTGCACTCTTGTGTCCCTTTGGCAGTGACTCAGGTACCCTTTCATGTGTCTGTCAAACAGGGCTGATGGGAAGGAAAATTGGAACCATCCTTTTAAAAAATAATTCGGCCACACATTAGGAACTTGGATCAACCTTCAGTCAAGTGGTCCTCCATCTCTAGGAATCCCTCCTGAAAAAACTTCATAGCATTCCGGTCTCAATGAGCTATTGAGGAATAATCATTATTATGAGCCATTCACTCGAACCTATTAAAGCTATGGGTACGAAGATGGTTTTTATTTCCACAGTGTTGTGTGAAAAATTTGGAAACAATCCAAATGTTCAATAGTCATTAAATGGTTAAACAAACAATGGTGAACTGCTATGTACCCAAAAAGGGGGACTGTTGATGGAGAATTGGTAATAACATGGAAAACACACTTGTTAAGATATGAAAAGATAGACTCAGCATGAACTTGACTGGGTAAAACAATACATGGAAATATATGGGAATGCACCTGTAAGAATAACGTTTGTCTCTTTGTGTCAAAACTATATGTGGTTTCCTTTCCTCTTCTATTTCTATATTTTCCAAGCAATCTACAACAAGCATGTATTAATTTAATAATGGAAAAACTATATTTTATATATATATATATATATATTATAGATGACAGAAGTGGAGAGATAGAGATATATAAATAGAGACTGATTATGGTATTTAGTATATGTAAATTTGAAGGAGCCCTCACCATCTCAATTGTAGGCACTAAACAGAATGAGAACAGCCTGCTGTGTCCCCACCTTGTCATCCCCATCCTACAAAGTCGTATGGTTCCTGCCACCCCAGGATTTCTCTTACTCTCTATGATGAGCTCCCTCGCTGACCTGTCAGCTCAAAGCTTCCTGGACCAGAGGACTGGGGACTTTCTTCCACACAGGCGAGCAGTGCTCCACATGCCATAGACATTTTTCTATTATTTCTAGAAGCATCTGCCAGCAAGAAGACACCTGTGGTCATCTATCTGTCGAGCTAGAACTTGGCAACCCCATCCATGCTCACTCCCAGGTCAATAAGGCGAGCAGCATTTCCCAGGAGCTGGAGCCGGCTATGACGAAACTGAAAAGGCGCTGGGCACTGGTTTTCCACTGATCACCTGGCTGCAGGCTCTCAGGTAAGTCCCCTGAGTCCTCTGCACTGCAAATGAGAGCATTTGACGGGAGCATGTTGAGGTCCTTTTTCTACTATAAGACTGTATAAACACAAGCTCGTGTGACTCTGACACTCATCTACATACGAAATATTTTAACACAGTTCTAGAGCCATTGAGTACATGGTAACGTAAAGGCCCAGTTGCCTTGGCCAGTTCAGTGGCTGGTTACAGAGATAGTGAGGGCAGTTGAGCGGGAGCAAAATGACACATCAGGGTGAAACTGTAGTGAGCCTTGGGCAGGGTGGCTGGGTTCCCAGCCTTCCTGATTGGCCAAAGTGTTCCATCTGGAGCAGGCTCAGCTGGACTTTGTCACTGATGGTTGCTGTCCCATCCAGTGACCTGTGAGAGTCATTATGAGGGAAACCCTAGCAAAGGGCGGGTCAGGCCTCCTCCTAGTGGATGACGGAAGCAGGGAAGATAGATTGGTTCTCCAGGATGGAAGTGATAAGCAAGGAGCAGGGTGCCACAGGCGTGGGGACCTAGGAGTCCCCAAACTGCCAGCACGGAAGGCTCAAAGGCTCTGAGGATGAGGAGGGGGCTAACTGCCCACTGTACTCCCCACTGTCCTCAGCACATTACTGACATTCCAGAGAGGAGGCAGAGAATTAATTTCATGCTGACTTCCTCCCCCCACACCCATACCTCCCCTGCCCACACAATCCCCAGCCAAGTCCAAATGAGGGTCTGTGTCTTACAGGAAGACAAATGATCACAATCAGGAAAATGCTTCCGAGGCCCCCACATTCCATTCCTCCATCATTCCTCCCCAGCATCCCCATGAGGCTGTGTACCCAAATACGAGGCATGGTGGCATGCAGTCAGTGTTCAGTAAACGGATATTAGCTCTGCTTCCCTGAGCCCCAGCTCACTTGCCAAGAGAACCTCTTTCTCTCTCATCCTAACTCTCACCTCTGCTAAATTCACCCCACCTTTTTTTTTTTATCCTGTTTGTCAAACCCTAAATGATTGCAAGAAAAATTAGAGGAGACGTTACAGGTTTTTCTCATTACTTAACATCAGTCATTCAAATCATTACCTTTCTTGGCTGGCTTCAGAAGGATAAAAGCACAGTCTTTGTGTTTAAGAGGTTTAAGATCCGAATGGGAAAGGAAAAAAAAAATGATAAGGAATTCTGTCGAGAGGCCGGAGGGAAGAGAAAACACTTTCCGTGCATTTATTATGCTCCAAGCACTGTGCTTTGCATACATTATTTCGTTTATCCATGATGATAACCTCATGAAGTAAAAGCCCCATTATCCCCATGGGACGTAGGAGGAAACTGAGGCTCAGAAGATTGTCATCACATCCACATACAGATTTCCTTCTCCCTGGCTAGCAGTGAATACGCTGGGCCTTGGCGCGGCATAGTCTAAAGCAGCGGTTCTCAGCCTGTGGGTCACAACCCCTTTGGGGTTCGAACAACCCTTTCACAGGGGCAGCCGGGTACTCGTATGTGAGCGTATCTGCATGTGGGCTTGGAGACGGATAGAGGAGCAGGTCTCGGTTCCTAAGGCCATCGAAAATATGTGTTTTCCGATGGTCTTAGGTGACCCTTGTGAAAGGTTGAGAACCGCGGCCTAAAGTCTTGCTGCTCCACCTGTGGTCCATGGACCAGTGTCACATCACCTGGGAGCTTGCTAGAAATGCAGAACCTCAGGGGTTCCATCCCCAAACGTGCTGAATCAGAACTTGCACGTGACTTGACCTGTAGGTGGCCTGTGTGCGCATTACAGTTTGAGACGCCCTGGTCTAGAGCATCGTGCTTCATCTTCAGAGCCTATCAGTCCACAGTTCCTGACTCAGTAGTTCTGGAGTGTAGGAACCCAAGAATTTGTACCTCTAAGCTGCTGGTGGATGGTGATGTCTCTGGTTCGGGGAGCACATTTTGAGAACCCCAGATCTGGAGACAGCCTGAGAAGCCAGCCATTCACCCTTTTCTGCCACGCATTTGATGAGCATTTGTTGAGGCCTTACTAACTAGTGGCCCCATCACCAAGCCGTTAGGGATTCAGACAGAGAGGGTCCCAGCTTACCTCTCAGCAGAGAAGGCGAATATGACAGCACCTCAGTCTAAACCGTCTCTACATGCTGATGGAATCTGAGTGCTATTGTAGCACTGAGGGGGGACATGCAAGGTGAGTCTGGGGGCTGAGTAGAGAAGGCCCCATGGGAAGGGTTTGCCCTTGGATCAGAAACAAGGCAGCAGGTCCCTTCCTGGAAAGTTCAAGAGAGGGCTGGGTTGTTTTCCCCATGGGGCGTTATCGACTCAGGGCTTATGGGCTTATTCAAAGACTTCCAAAAACATTAGGACTTTTAAAAATACGGCTCCAATAGATCATTAGAAAAAAAAAATGTAGCACAGAAATAAATAAATAAATGATCGTTAAATGCCTAAAAAATAATGCAGATAGCAACTAATGAATGCAGCTGAACTTGCAATATTAATTTGAGAGGTGAGTTCATTTAAACATGTTTTCGATGATGTAGGATGAGACCTCCAAAAGTTGGACACCCTTGAGCTTACAAATATCCTCAGCCTTCCGGTGGGAGGCTGCAGCCCCAGGGGGAGGAGGACGGGAGAGCGCCCGGCGTTAACTCCATGCTTACTGTGGACTGGCATCGCCCCCACCCTTTTGTGCCTCCACCTGGGAAGGTCTCATGGCTGACAGTGTCCCGGGGCTCACAATGGCAGGAGGCCTGGGGTGAGGGGGGCCTTTCCCACAGCTGCCTTTAACATTTCCTTCTGCTTTCCGCCCCGCTGTTCAGATGACTGATGCTGTTTGTCAGTCATAACCCAGGGGTCACAGAGAAACTTTGCCCAGGTGCCTGTCACAATCCAGGTACAGCCATAGGTGCTGACACCTTGTCACAGCATCACCCCAACCTGATCTTATTGGCCTTTACATGGCCAATATATCAAGACATCGGGAGACATCGGTGGAAGAGAAGGAGGGTCCCAGGAGCCCCAGCTCACTTTCCTTTGTTTGTGGCAGGAAGGTGGTCACAGAAAATCAGGGAGGGAATCAGGGCACAACATCTGGAAAACTTTGAAAGCCCTGGGGTCATGGGGCAACAGGGGCAGAGAGAGGAAGAAAGTTCAGGGAATCAGGTCTGTCCAGATGGGGCACAGAATCACACAAGTATCCTCTTTCCGGAATCAGTTATAAGGAAATAATCAAGCACGTGGCCAAAGTTTATGTCCAAAGATGGGCACTTCAGTGCCATTTATAAGAGTGGAAAATTAGAAATGCCATCATCAAATGTGCTACCTTGGGCAGGACAACTAACTCTCCAAGCCTCAGTTGCATCAGCTGTAAATGGCAAAAATAATAATAATACCTTATGAATTTACTGTAAAGATTAAATGGCACAATGCATGCAATGTGCTATGCACAGGACTTGTCACAGAGTAAAGTTCACGAAAGAGCCATTGCTAAAATTATATCCAAAAATAATGTATCAGTTACACAAATGGGGGGGTTGTCCAAAGAGCGTGAAGTAATACAGCAACTCAAAGGGGTTTTCTTTCCAAAAACATTTACTGATAAGAGGGCCAAACTTAAGGTATAATACAGAATAATATTGATCTGTATTTTTCCATATAAAAATGTGCATATTTATCATGGAAAAGTGGATTTTATTTTTCTTATTAGAACTTCAAGGTTGTGAACAGGTAGTCTCTGTTGGTTTCACTGCTGGGACAGGAAAATCCTGATTGAATGTGGGAGGGGCCCAAAAAGCCAGGCAAAGCCGGGTAAGGTGCTTCTCCTGAACAGCTGACTTCCTCCAATAAGAAACATTTTCTGGTTCTGCCATACTGATTTAGTTCCGTGTGTGTGTGTGTGTGTGTGTGTGTGTGTGTGTGTGTGTGTCCCACTGTGTATGGAGTCCCCAGAGCAGCATTTCCAGTTTGTTCTCTGCCACCCAGGGGCTCTTTCAAAACGCAGATTCAAAATCCAGATGCCTGATCAGAATCTCTTGGGAGGAGAGGAGGCGTCCTTAACTCAAAGTGTGACTCACCCCATAAGAGATTCACATGCACAGAGCAAGAAGAGTTTGGTAACTCTGAAGATAGGGATCTTATCCTGTTCACTTTCCAATCACCAGTGCCTGGCACCTAAGAGGCTTAACAAATGATCCGTTCCATGAGTGGATCAATCAATCAATCAATCAATCGATCAATATATCCTCTCAGCTTTGGGGAACATACATGCATCTTGAACTGTAGATGCCCTAAGGATGACAGCCGAGGACACTCTGTACATGGCAAAGTAGATGTTCAATAAATTCATTGAATTAATTAATTTTTACTAATATTGATGAAAAATGTTAAAAGACTCTCCTTTTGGGCCAGCCGAGTGGCGCAATGGTTAAGAACTGGCTTGGGATGCTAGAGGGCCCCAGTTCAGATCCCACATATGAAGGCCAGTGACACTGCCCTCTACAGCTAAGATGCTGAACAACAGCTCGACCTGGAGCTGGGCTGCCGTGAGTCACCGGCGACGGTGTAGGCTGCAGCCCCTGTGGCAGTGGGTTGCCATGGGCTACCGTGTGTAGCCAGCAGCCAGCGTGAGCGGCCAGCAGCCACCATGAGCGGCCGTCCAGAAGCCAGCGACTGATCTGCCTCGCCCGGGAAGAGCGCAATGATGGTGCCAGCTTGGGCCAGTGAAGCAACGTCCTCCACAACTATACTGAAGAACAAAAGGACAGCAACTTGTCTGTTCCCCTTCCCCAAATTCCCCAGCACTGTTCCCATCCCCCAATTCCCCAATTAAAAAAAAAAATCTAAAAAAAAAAAAAGACTCTCCTTTTCCCCAAAAGACTATCTTCCTTAACTGGGCAGCTAGCTCATGGCCACAGAGGGAACCACTGTTGGTAGAGCTCACCCATCCCAGTGCAGAATCAAGGACTCAACGATGAGTGGCCTGACAGTAGGACATGGGCACTCATGAGGGTATGGTCAAATCTCACCCTCCTGGGAAGAGACTGAATAAGATAATGAAACTGGCAATTTTATATGACTCTGCAGCGACCCATCAAGTTTATATGATTCTCCCAAGTTGATATGGTGCTTCATCTCATTTGAGCTTTGCCATGACACCCTGGGGTGAGTATCAGACTTGGAAGCTAGAAAATACAGCAACTTGTCCAAGTTTCTTCAGCTACTCAATAGCATCACCAGGCCATATAAATCCTGGTGGTCTAACTCCGATTTCAGGATTCTTTGCTCATCCAGTGATGAAAAGACCATCATTTTCCTTTGCTTGCTCTTCTCAGCCCAAATTGGCAGATCCAACAGCAGGCAGCACCCAGCCAAATGTGTTGGATGTGCCCTTGCAAATATTTAAGCAACAAAAGATTATTTCACAGGTGCCTCTGATTCACCACTTTTAAATGGCTAGACCGGTTCAGCTTGTTTGCACAGAGGTGCAAAATCTTCCATTAGGAAGCCTCTGTTCCAACACCGTGCATTTTGTTCTAAGAACAATGTCCCAGAATGGTTTCCATTACTTAACTGGAATTTCCAAATCAGGCAACAAATGCAAGTTACCGAGAAGATAAAAACAATAACAGCAATGCCAGAGAAGAAAACAGAAGGAAAGGCAATATTTCTCAAATATTTTCCAAACTGTCATTGTAATAATGGTCTAACAACAGAGTATGCTAATTTCTCTCTACAGATACCTGTGAATGCAAATGCAAAACAAATAGTAATTAATGTCTCGGCATGAAAATCAAGCAATTGGTATTAATTTTGCATCAGACCTGAGATTATGCACATCCAAAATCATGATCTGTTTTCAGTAGCAACTGTGACAATCTTAAAAAAAAAAAAATTGGTAAGGGGAGGCTTAGAGTTAATAGCATCCACACAACCATCCCTAATATGACCTCTCCCAGCTTCCCACTAAAAAATACACAGCTAACACTCTCAGAGCTAAGAATTGTAATCGACCAAGTCTCAAACTCGGAGACTTGAAATTAGTTTTACTAACTATATCCACAGGAAGGGACTGATACAATTAAATCATTCTTGCTGACACATCTTGATTTTTGCATCAGGCACTGTCAAACCCTAGTTCAAAAGCAGAGACCCCAGATTTTTGCTGATTACAAAAAGACGTCCTGTGATATACTCAAAAAGCTTTCTGAAGTCATCCTTCCTGTAACCACCAGGAATGACTTTCCACCTCACTTGAGAGACTATCCTATAACCACAAGGTGGATGGAAGAGGAAGAGGTCCAAGCTAGATATTAGGCAGGCAAAGTCATAAAAGGCCTAGAAGTTATGTTTCTTAGAGGCTGTGAGTTTTCAGATATTATTTCTAAAAAAGGAGGGAGGGAGGGAGGGAGGGAGAGAGAGAGAGACACTATTTCAGAATGTTCAGAAATGAATTCTTTCTTTCATAATCAGAGAACAAGGAAACAAAAGATCCCAGGATGGTCCAGCAAACTATGCTGTCATCTGCGCATGCAGGAAAAGAGAAACCTACCCAGAGCTGTGCTGTCCAATAAGGTAGGCGCTAGCTTTAGGTGGCTTTTTACATTTAAATTAATTAAAATGAAAGCTTCAATTCCTAAGTCTCTGGCCACATTTCCAGTGCTCATTAGCCACATGTGGCTAGTGGCTAGCTTATTAGACAGCATAGATACAAAACCATTTCCATCATTGTAGAAAGTTCTATTGGACAGCTCTGATCTAGGACTACACACGTAAACTCCAAGTGCTGAATGTCTTACTTACTCATCCTTCCCCACTCGCTGCTGTGCTCCCAAGAGGGCAGACTTGTGTGGGATGCAGTAAAGAAATCCTTTGTCTTCTGGTTTCTGGTTGACTGCAGCCATTGGGAGTAGCAGCATGGCACCCCAGAACTGGAGAACGAGGTCAGTGTTATCCTGGCTTCCTCCCTCCTGGTCATTGTGACTTAGATGCAGCTCTCTATTAAAAGCCACAGCTCTTATCAGGCAACACTCCACTCAGCTATCGTCTCTGAGTTCTGATCCCCCTCTTTTTTCCTTTAATCTCAGGCCTAGAGTAGTAAAGGTAATACACTTGGGGTACTGCCCCACTCCTTTTTAGAGTCCCTAAACTCTTCTGACATCTTTGGAAATAGCCCCCTGGTAAATCTGTTATCAATTACCCAGAGTGAGTGTGGGATCTATAGCCTTCTGGGATCAAATAATGGATTTAGAAATATTACTGTTCTGTTCATTTAACAATGATTAAACAGAGGAGAATAGCACAAGGGGTTGGCAAACTTTTTCCATAAAAAAAAAAATAGATAGTAATCTTTTAGATTTTGTGGGCAATAAAGGTTATGTCATTACTACACTGCAGTGTAAAAGCAAGCAGTTACAGACAATATATAAATATGTGAATGTGGCTGTGTTTCAATAAAACTTTATTTATAAAATAGAGTATGGGCTGGATTTGGCCCATGGGCCATAGTTTGCTTTAACATAAGTATTTCCCTAAAAATATGGAGAAAAGTCATGCATCTAAATATGTTTTTAAAAAATAGAAGAAACTCTTAACACAGTGCATATTTTTTCCTTAATAAATTGCAAGAGGGTATGGCTTTTTTGGGAGGGGGATGAAAAATAAGACTAAAATGTAAAAGCAATATGTAGGCTAAGATGAAGAAAGGTCAGGCTGAGATACCAATGCAGTCAAAGAAATTATAAATGTCCACTTAGAATCACAGCTTACATTCGAAGTAATGAAGAGCAGAATTTACATCGCAGAAAACTGAGTTTCAGAGAAATAGTAAATTTGAAATATATCTTTTAGAATCTAGAGTTGAAAATAATGAGCAGACAGATGGCATGTATGAAGAACAGAGAAAAGTGATCCAATTTACAAAAAAAAAAATATGTGTCCCTAAAAAAGTCTTCAAAAAAGTAATGACACTGAAACACCAATCAAATCTATAGTAGAACATTCCAAAACTGAAAAAAAAAGATCTAAGATTGCAAAACAAAATGGTATATGCTACACCAAGCATAATTGATAAAAAAAAAAGAAAGAAAGAAAAAGAAAAGAAACCCACAGCTTGACAACAAGGAAAAAATAAATTATAAGTATCCCAAGCAGAAAAGAAAAAACAAAACAAAGCAAAAATAATGAAAACCACGTTGTTTGCAAATGAGTGAAGAAAAAACAAAAAGCAAAATCAAGCTGGGCTGGCCTCAGAATTCTCCTTGATAAAAATTTGAAAATAAACAAAATGGCCCACAATATGGAAATGGTTAGGTGTACTTACAGTACAACCAGATGTTAGAATAGTATGCAACTATCAAAAACAATGTGTAACAGGTGTTTTTAATGAGATTGGAAAACGCTTATGATAAAACATGTAGAAAGATAATCAGACACTAAAAATGTACATAATATGCACATAGGTGTATTAACACATCTATTGTACTTCTTTTATCTGCCTGTATACACAAGTAGAAAAATGTCATGGGTGCTACCTAGGAGCCAGACCTTATCACGTCCTTTACCACTCATAGTTTAATTCTCCCAACAAAACTGTGAAATAAGTACTATCATGTCCACAGTTAAGGACCCTGGGTGTCAGAGAGGTCACAGGCTTATCCTTACCATCCGGGTAGTGGCATACCCAAGATTTCATTGGCATTTTTCCATGAAGATGGAGATTGAGCCTGGGTGAGGGGCTGGAGGAAGCTGAGTCCTAAAGATGTAGCCCTGGGGTCTGAGGAGCTATGAGCCATAGTAAGGCTGGTCAGACAGGACCAGTTTTCTTTTACCTAACAATGCCTTGAGTTCCCCTTCAGACTGTCAACAGCAACCCATCTCCTGCAGGATCTGATTTCACCCCAGAAGAGCCTGGAAGAACCAGTGGAATTCAGGACCCTTCCCCAAAAGAGGGCCAACAGAAGCGAGAGTATTTGTTCTGGACTTTCAAGTTCTTTATGGCATGGAGACGCCTGTTGTTCTGTCGATTCATTCATTCATTCATTCATTCATTCACTGTAAACATTTTTATAAAGCTTCAGGCATAGAGTTAGATGCACAAGACACACAGATACATCAACCATTGTCCTTGCTTCCAGGAACCAACAGTCTCGAAGGGATGAGGGAAGCAGTTAAAAAGGAAAGGGAGTCACATAACCCATTGTGTGGTTTAGAAAGCACACTCTGTGAAATAAGCAAGTGGACAAACTTACTTACATTGTGAAACCATTTATTTAAACAAAAACAAAACACATCCAAAGCAAATGTTATACACATGTGTAAACATAGGAAGACATGAATGGAATACATATCACATTTATGATATGTGGTTGCCTTTGGAGAAGGGAAAAGAATTAGAAGAATTAAAACATAGGGGACTTCATATCCATCTTTATAAATGTCATTTTTTAAAAAAAAGAGAGAATATTTTCAACAAATACAACACACAAAGAGCACATATTGTATGATGGCTTTTATGTGAAGTTCAAAATTGGCAAAACAATCTATGCTGTCAGACTCAGGATAGCGTTTCCCTTTTGTAGAGGTTGGGGAGGTAGAAAGAGCTGAAGGAGGCAAATGGTGGAGGCTGGTAACGTTCTGTTTCTTTTTGTGGTGTTGGTTATATGAACATGTTCACTTTGTGAAAATTCAACAGCTATACAATTATGGTATGTGCACTTTTATAAAGGATATATTAGATAGATCAGATAGATATGTAGATAAATAGATAGATAGATAGATAATAGATAGATAGATAGATAATAGATAGATAGATAGATAGATGAAATATGGCAGATTTACAATAACATGGATGGATCTTGAGATTATCATGCTAAGCGAAATAAATCAGACAGAAAAAAAATCGAGAGCCATATGACTTCACTCATATGTGGGATATAATATTGAAAGCAACAAATGAACAAAACAAACAAACAAAAACTCATAGTCATCAGTTTAGAGGTTACCAGAGGGTAAGGGGGGAGGGGAGAGGTAGACGAGGGTAAAGAGGGTCAAATATATGGTGATAGAAAGAGAACTGACTCTCGGTGGTGAACACACAATGTGATTATATAGACAATGTATTGTAGAATTGTACACTTGAATCCTATATGATTTTACTAACCAACGTCACCCCAATAAATTTAATTTAAAAAAATATGGCAGAAAGATAGCATTTGTTGATTTGGAATGCCAAATATGGATGTTAGCTATAATACCTCTCTAGCTGTACAATGCCCTCTTCTGCAGTGTTTTTTTTATATATTTTGTTCTAATTATGTGAATAATGAAAATATAAAATACAATTCTAGCTGCAATATATAGGGGCTAGAGACTAGAGTTAGGCAGGATAACTAAAAAGTCATTGCAAGAGCCCAAGTTATAAAAGACGAGACCTAAACTAGGAATGACAGCAGGGATGGAGAGAAAGGGATGATGAAGAATCTACAGGACCTGGTGACCACGAGCCATCCCTCTTGGCTCTCCTTGGCTGCCCTACAAGCCTCTGCAAACTCCGTCTGCATAATCAATACCACTGCTGTGTCGGTCATCCTCGAACGTGGAAGAGCCCCTTGTGCAGTGAGATGTATTTGGCACTGAAACCCCCTTCCCCAGAGGCCTCCCTTTAGCCTGCGCTCCTCTGATCCTAACCCCACCCCACCCAAGTCATTCCCCCAGAGCCTTCTGATTGGTTTAAACATTGAACAGGAGATTCCCTGGGATGGAATGATCCCTTACTGAACTAAACCTCATCAGCATGATTACTTTGCCTGATTAACAAGCTTTCCCTACCTGTTGTCAGCTGCCTGAGAGGAAGCCATGCAGGGCCGACAGCAGGCAGTCAAAGGTTCAGGGCTTGATACATTGGGCAGGGGGAGGGGAACGCTGCAGGAGGTGACTCAGAATTACAGGGGGGGGGGCACCGAGTCCCTGACAGCACTTGTCCAGAAAGAACTGTAGAAGGAGCAAAGGAGTGGCAAGAACAGTCCTCACCAGCAACCCTGCAAACATCCCCTTGGTGTGTCCCATGGGCCCATGCACATCCCACAGCAAGATTCATGCGTGGTGGACACTTCTTTTACCCCACCCCCCAGGCAGAGGGTTTCTGCTTCCCCTCCTCAGAAAGGAGTAGTATGGGCCTGAGCACTTGCTATTCCTGTCTCCATCCTCCCACCCTGTGGCAAGAAAACGATGGATCTGATCGGCGAATGGGAAGAGTCCATCCATTGGGCCATATCTGCCAGAGGAGGATTACTATTCTGAATCACGAGGGTCTCTGTCCTTCTCTCCCTCCCGTATTCCCTTCTCATTAGACATTCATGTTCTCAGTAAAAGCAAGTCCACTTCTCTGAGTCCTGCCTCTATAGCAGACCAAAAATGGCCTGCGATCTCTTCAGTGTTCCTTCTTAGCCTGCATCGGGTTGAATAAACGCAGCCAGCTCACCACTAAAGGTCTGGGGAGAGGAAAAGCAACCCCCTGTTAGCCTAATGCTCAATTGCACTATTGTTTCCAACTCTTTACCCCTTCTTGTATCTATGCCCTCTATTATGTGCCTTTGGTGCACTTCTCACTGAAGACAGAGCATATTCCCCTACCCAATGAGGTCAGGCTTGTCCATCGGATTTGCTTTGGCCAATGGAATGTGGGTGGAAGTGACAGTGCACCAGAGACCCAAGCCTTAGTGTTAGGAAGCAGCTCAAGTTTCCACTCAGGTGCTCCTCTTCTGCTTCTGCCATTGCCATGAAAACAGCATGCCCCAATTGGCCTACCACCGGTCCGTGGAGAAGGACAGCCATGTGAAGCAAAGCTGGACCCAACCTCCAGCTGAGATTCAAGCCCAGCCTAGATCAAAAGACCTGCAGATAGATGAGTGAGCATAAATGATTTTTGCCTCAAGACACTGAGTTTTGGAGTGGTTTCTTATGCAGCATTATTATAACAAGAGGTGACTGGTATACCCCCATCAACCTTTGTTCTCCAGTTCAGGAGAGAACTTTGGGTTATAATCCAATAGTTTTCCCAATTTTGCTGAATTCTTTGTGTTTTTACTCTATCAGCCAGGCCCACGAAGGGAAATTTCAGTTAAGTGGTAAGATTAGAGCCCTAAGTTTAGGGTAATCAAATGCACCAATGGGCACAGGAAGCCCTGATTTACACCTGTTGTCCCGATATAATTAATAATAGTACCCTTCTCCCCCAAAATGCATCCTGGCATGGATGATTAAATTATATAGTCACCCTGCCTAACCCCAACAAGACCCAACATGAACTGCTCTCCCTACAATAACTCCAAGCACCCCTTCGGGGTCAGTAGATACTACAGAATTGTTTAAAACCATGCTCTGGGAGGTAGGAAACCTGGACAGTGATTTTGATGGCAGCAGGGAAGGTGAAAATAATTCTTATCCTGAATGCAGTCTCTCTACGTAAGGTTTTATAAAAGTGCTATGGGGTATTTTCTGAGAAATAAACTCTTTAATATGACTTCATGGTAAGAGATCTGTTTCCTCTATTCTCGGGAGTCCTAGGAAAAAAAAATATGCCCCCTGGCAGTGTTCCATAAAACTAATGATGTGGGGGAATATGTGAATAATTGCCTGAATCACAGGGCTAACGTATCTGTTAGGAAATCTCTTGGCAATAAAAGGAAGGGGCTCAGGACAGTTAAATTGGAGTCAGGTGAAATAAAGTCCTGCTGTATCAGCTAGGCAGTCTTGTAGGTTGAGAAGTGTGGCAGCCATCTCCATAACTTGGGGAAGTTGGGTCGCCAAGTGCTCCTCATTCACAGCCATGGGTAGGATGAGGGGTGGAAGGAAGGAATAAATAAGGTGTGGGCAAGACTTTGCAGAGGCAGGGGCTGGCTGAGTGGCACGATGGTTAAGACTTTGCAGAGGCAGGAGGGCCAGACAATGCCAAGTAGAGAGGGCAGTTCCTGGGCTTGCAGATCAGAAACTTGGATCAGTGCCCCTAAGCCTTAGTTCTAAGTGATGGAGAGGCCAGATGTGGCACCTGAAAAGTGTCCATGGGGCCTTGGCAATATGACAGACATCCTGTCTGCTTCCTTCTGGGTCAAGAGTCAGTCCCCAGTCAGAGGCAGCCCAAAGGTGTCAGGTGACCCTAGGTAGGAGAAAGTACCTGAGAAGAAAGGACATGAGAGGAGAAAGAATGACATAGCCTAGCCTCGCTCCAGTGGGCGATTCAGAAGTAATTGACTTCCTGAAGCAGGGCTCCTGGTGGGTGTCTGTGGGAAATGACACAAGATAATCTTCATCACCAATTGGAGAAAATCTAGCAATGCTTAATAAACGTTTGTGTCCATGGTTAAATTAATATATCCTATAAATATTTATTGAGCCAGATACTGCCTGAGGTACTATAAATATGACAGAAATGAAAGAGACATGCCCTCTGCTCTCATGGAACTTTAAGTCTCAATCCTACCTGCACATTAGAATCACTTGGAGAACTTTAATAAAACACCAACACCTTGGCCCCACTCAAATTACATCAGAAACTTCAAGTACAGTTGAAAACCACTTGACTAGTGAGTGGATAGATGAATGAATGAATGAATTCTAAGTATGAGGTTATTCCTGTGCAATATTGATATTGTACTTCATAATATTACACTTCGAATTCTCTGGAATGAAAGGAAATAAATCCCTTTGAGAACACCATATGATGAGAATTAAAGAGCCATAAAGCAAGAAGTTTAGTGTGCTGAAAAATGTAATCAGCCCAATCCCTTTCTCATCTACTCCACTCTCAGCTACCAGAAGAAGACTGGTATTCACAGCATCACAGATCATCCAAAAGAATATGTTAGTTAATTTCTCCAGAGTCATATGGAGATTTGGGTAAAAATCCTGGAAGTCTAACAAAATAGACAACCAGTTAGCACAACCCAGGATACCATTCCATGTTCTTTATCTGCAGGTATCAGGTGCTGATGTGCATTTGTGTTAGTAACAACTTTTTAAATCATATTGCTTCCTCCTTCTCACTCATGTGCCTTCACAGTAAATTCAGGCATTATTTCAACGGGGCCATGCACCTTTCCATCTCCCAGGTCATACATATGGACTCCATGTTCATCTCCCACACTACACCTGAACTATGGCAAACCACCTACCCAGCTGACCAAACGAGAAACCTTGAGTCACCCATGACTACGGCCTCTCCCTTACACCCAACCTTGCTCAGTCATTCCTTCTAAATCTCTCATGAATCCCTCTGGGTCTCCCAGCCCTCGGCCTGTCCCACTCTCACCCATGCTTCCATCATGTCTCCCCTGACTTACAGAAGAGCCTCCTAGGTGCCTCTCCCTGGGGTTCCCCCTTTAAATCCACCCAGCACACAGCAACCAGAATGATCATTCCAAAACAAAAATCCGCCCACCTCGGTCCCCTGGAAACCTGGAAATAGCTTCACACTGTCCTGAGAGTTAAATCCAGATATCCCTTATGAGTCTCTGTAGAATGTGGCTTCTGCTTAGCTCTCCAGCCTTACCTCTCAGCATACCCTGCTCCTCACTGTAGGTGTGGCACCCTCCCTTTCTCCTGGCTCCTTGCTTTCTCCCACTTCCTGTTGCAGGGCCGGCATCCTCTCTCATTCCCTGGAACTCAATCGCCCACTCCTTCCAAGCTCTATCTTCACCTACCCACCATTCCTTCAGCCCGCAGGTCTAGGGGAGTCATCCTACTGTATCTTCCAAAACACTACCCCCTAGTCCCCCAAGTTATCACCTACCATGGTAGCTTGATCAAGTCCCTGTTCTCCCCTTGCCTGAAAGATCAGAAAAGATTGAACCCAGGTCAACCTCATTTGAGATTGAGTTTCCAGAGTCTAGTTCAAAGCAGCTGCTTCAGACTTTTTGAATGTCGAATGAATGCATTCACTGAAGGCAATTGTTTATTTATTCACTATATCTTCACGGAGGGTCTGCTATGTGTCAGGCACAGTTCTCGGTGTGGGGGATACATCAACAAACAAAAGGTAGACCTGGCCTTGGTTGAGCTTACTTTCCAGACAGACACATTTATTTATGTATTCGACAAACATTTATTGGGCACCGAATCATAGCACGCACACACACACACACACACACACACACACACACACGGGGTGGCCTCTCTGAACATGTATATGGTGGGTCAGCACTCAAAATATTTTGCTTGTTTTTAGTTACTACCTTAATGGGGGAAAAATTATCATTATTTTAGTGTTCCAGTCCAAGAACTTCCCAGGATATTCTTTACCTGCTTAATATTTCTCTCTAGAAGTTCTCACCATCTAATATACAGTCACACGCTACAGTTTGTGCTTATCAAGGCTTGTGGAATACATAAACTCATAAGGAGCTCATTCAATACAAAACTTGCTAACAGGTGAGAAGAGGAGGGAAAGAGAGAGAAAGAAACAAATTTTGGAACAGCCAGAAAAGGGAGAAGAGGTCTGAAAAATTCAGGCAACCTGTCTCATGTTTTAATGTCAAGTTATTTACTTAGTTGCCTAATTACTATGTCTCAATCTAGGGGGAAAAACAAGTATTTTTTATACTTTCCATTTGCCTTAAAGCTCAGAGGGTAACGAACTGTTAGTTTTATTCTTAATTGGTACATATTGCTTCCTATTTCTTTTCTTTAAAGAAATCGATACATGGTTTGTGATACCTTTCAGGGAGAATAAAGAACTGAGACCGGAGTGATCATCCTTATTATCGAGATCATCTGTCAGCATTTCTCCTTGAAAGGGGCCTCAAGTAAAGTAGACTTGTGGTCACTTTTTTCTGGTAGTAAATGTCAGGCCATTTCTCAAGTGAAAATGATATGGAAAGTATAACCATTTCAGGCTATACTTGATATAAAAAAAAAAAACGCTGCTTGTTTTGCAAACGTCATAGGCTGTGAGTCTGGTCTGCCGAGGCAGGGCTCCCAGCATCTTGGAATTGCTGTGCCCGGCCACTGCCCACTGCCCTGGCCATGCTCCTACCCACACTGAGCTTCGGGAAGTGGCTGCTGCTCTTCCCAGCCAGCCTGGCCAGAGGCAGAGGCCGCTGGTAACATTAACCCCACGTGGGCAGGCTCTCATCAGAGCCTCTCTCTCCAACCCTAAAATTAACTGGTAAGTGTTTGGAAGGAGAGGTGAACAGAAAAGTGTGGGAGCCCATGTGTCCTATTCGGAGCCCAGAGGAAACAGGATTCTGAGAACTGGCTCCTTGGGCCTGAAAAACTGTCACTGTGGAACAAGTTAAGCCATATCAGAGCCCGTGTGTGCAGAGTCCCTCATGCCCTGAAGGATGTGGCGTGGATGGGCGGTCACTCTATAAGCCTAACGCACATTCCGTGGGCACCCTCAGCGTGGACCAGTGTGCCTCAGGTCACCCTCTGCAAAAACTGTGCAATGTGGGCATTTCTATTCCCATTTTATAAATAAGGAAAGCAAGGCTCAGAGAGCTTAATTAACCTTCCCAAGATCACACAGGCCAGGCTAAGATACACAGCAGTCTGGTCTAAGTCTCATGGTATCTTTATTATACCAAACACCACAAGCAAAGAGGACAGCATGAGTCATGGAAAGGAGTATGGGCTCAGGAGCTAGGCAGCCTGGGTTCCAATCCTGGCTCTACCTCTTAGTAGCTGTGTGGCCTTGGGCAAGTTACTTAAACTCTCTGTGCCACAGTCTTCTCATCTAGGGACAAGAGTTGTATCTTTTTTACCAAGAGATCAGGGGAGTTTAAATGTGTTAATATTGGTCAAGTACTTAGAAGACTACATGGTCCATGATGAAGGCTATTTCTATGTTTCATGTTTGTTAAATAAATCAATGAAGAAAGAAAGGGGTCTTTTCCTGCTCATCACCACAGAGCTCATTTTTCAGAACCGGCCTTACATTTTCCTAACATCATGGTGTCTGCAAAGTGTTTTTGTTGCAATGTTTTGATCTTAGTGTCACAACAGCTGTCGAGAGAAGAAAGGGAGATTGTACCCATTTAACAGAAGAAGACCAAGACCTCACAAATGTGAGGGTTTCCAAGGTCATTGAGAAGGTGAGTAAAGAGTAAGGACTTCAGCCCCATCTTTCTGACCTTGAATCCTGTATTCTGCACGCCCTCCGAAGAAAAGCATGAACTTCATGGGTTTGTGAATTAAAACTTGGCATTACGTCCACAATGGGACCTCGGGGCAGACTCCTGTGGCCCCTTTGCCCTGGCCCCCTGATGGCACATGCTCTGGTGAAATGTCTCAACCTTCCACATTAAGTCAGTGACTCCTGGGTCCCAGCGCTGCTGTGAACACCCTACTATGTCTCTCCTCTGTACTCAGGAGGTGGGAGTTCCTATAACATTGACACATTCTTGATCACTTTGTACGAGAAAGCAATCCAGTGTTCTCTTTTTGCATAGACCAAACGGAAGCTTCAAGAGCGTGAGTGATTTATCCAAAAGTCACATGAGTTCAGCAAGTAGGGAACTGCAGCCGGAGACACAGCTTCCAGTTAAATTTGTGAACCTTATATGTATTGCCCAATATGAGTGTTCAACCCCATGGTTCCCTGTTTTTTTTGTGCAATGACCCAAATTCTAAGGAAGTTGGGGTAGGGCAAGGGGGAGATAGGGAAAAGTAAACAAAATCCACTCGATTTGAAGGAAAGGCAACGGAGCTGGAAGCAAATGGGGGAGGTTTGCTCAGGACTGGGGAAATCAAGGGGGTTGAGGTCCTTGGCAAGAACTAAAGCCAGAGTTTCCTAGAAAAGTGGCTGGTAGCAATGCTCGTGGAGACCCTACCATGACCAACAATACTTAGACTTGGGGATCAGTGTTGACATCTTAATGCTGGCTATGGTTCCAAAGCAAGGTGTCTAGTGCCCAAGATCTGCACCATTCCCCTGATGGGGAAACTGAGGCACAAGGAGACGCATGAGTTCCAGAGCCCGTCCTATACCTTAAGATCCCAGGTCAGTGGCCACTAGGCTGACCCTGGGTGCCCCCCTCCACGTGTGGTGCCTAAGCGCCTGATCTCCCCAGTCAGGCCAGGACCTCAGTCCGCCACTTGAGGAACTGACAGTAAAAATGCCCACATTTCAAATCTGTGCACACTACAATTTTCTGATTATAAAATCAATGCAGGCTTATTTGAAAAACCCTTGGATCTGCTGGCATGTGCATATACTCCGCAGTGAATCAAAGGGATTTATCATCAATGGTTTCATTTGGGAGGCTTGTGGATGAGAAGGAAGGCTTTCAATTTTGTTTTTGTACCTTTTGTACTGTTTTACATCAAGAGCTAGGCTCATGTGTCTCCGTGTGTGTGTGTGTGTGTGTGTGTGTGTGTGTGTGTGTGAAAATATCTGGGATGCAGGATATGGAATTGCATCCATCTACTCTGTACTGAGAGAGAAGGAAAGGAACAAGCTAATAATCTATTTTAAATAATTTGAAAACTAAAGGAAAAAGAAAAAAGAAAGCCAAGAGTAATCACATCATCCAGATACGAACACTCATCATTTCAGCATATATCCTTCCTGCTTAAATAACGGGGATTATTTTATATCTAAATCCTAAATTCTGTTCTTCGGTTATTCTTATTTTTTAATTTATGCCATGAATACTTTTGCATATTTAAACATTCTTCAAAAGCATCCTTTTAATAGTTATATATGAGTCTTTCCACAAAATAATTTTTAAAAACCTGCAAAAGCTCATTTGCATGGAGCCCTTCCCAGCTACCCCTGTCTCACACAGCTTCCACTGGGAGAACTGGATGGGCCGACTTGCACAAAGCACTTAGCATCGTGATACAATGTGTAACAGATGGGGTTTTGCCAGAGACAATGTGTGTTTTGCCACGTTCCTTCTGGATTCAGCATGATTTCATCAGCCAACATTCTTCTGTAGAATAGTTATATGATTCTATGTTTCTCACTATTAAACACTCCTGTGATGAACATCTTTGTCCATAAATCTTTATGTTTCTAAATATTTCCTTGAGTGGAAGCTCTTCACAAAACAATAGTTGGATCCATACAAATAAAAAAATTTAAGGCTCTTGATACATTCTCTCAGTGGCCAACTTAACTCCACAACAGGGTTTGAGAGAATAAAAATCAGACCTCAGTTTTCATCTACTTTGTAATTTATTTTATTGCAGCTAACATGATTTTTCCATTTGTTGGCCATTTGCATTTTTTAATAATCAAACTGATACTCAAATAGTCAAAACATTGATTTCTAAAACCTACCTCCCTGATACAATAATCAATTTGATGTTCCTTTCATACAGGTGTGCAAAGTCTTTTTAAAAACAACAACATTCTCATCTGGAGAACAGACTTGTTATTTTCTAGTAGTGAGGGTCCCACAAGGAAGCAGAAGGAACATTCACTGGGGTAAGTGAGGAGGCTGCATCCAAGGGTTATTGACAGAGGTCAGGGGACCCAGAAAAGCTGGCACAGCATCCCTGGCAGCATCACGGAGGAGCCATTTCCTCCCCAGGCCTACAGGGCAAGGAGCAGTTGCAGGGACCTGGGGAGACCAGCTCTGGCTGTAGGAGAGGACCACTGGGCAGGAGCCGAGCTGGAGAAGGCAGCCAGCCCGAGACCCTGCAGGGAGGAAGCCAGGGAATAAATTATCCTGACCTCACTCTCACTCCCTCTGATCCTCGGATTGTGCCTCCCATGGGCCAATCCAAACAGAAGCCAGAGTGAGAGAAAGCCCTTCCAGGTGATCCGGCTAACCTCCCAGAACACTGGAGGAGCACCGAGCACTGAGCAGGGTCAGGGAGGGTGGAGAGGGGCCTGTGGAAAACATCCAAAACATCATGTGCCGTCTTTCGTTTTTTATCTTTCTGTGGCTTCACAGACCCCACTGGAATTGAAAGGGAGAAACTTGTCAGCCTCTCTCTGCACGGGAGCAGCACCTGGCATGTAACAGGTGTGCAGTAAATGCCTGATGAACAAGGAATGCATGAATGAACGAATGAATGAACAAACGAACAAGTTCCAAAATGGCCCTGCTATTTCTTGATGCTTCACAGGAAACCCCTTGTAGAAAGCTGCAGACGGCCACACAGGGGGAAGAGGAAATTCTATTTCTTGTCCTCCAAATGCGATTTGGCAATATGAACTTGACGGGCCACCACACCCCTCCCCCCACTAGTCCTGGGACTGGGATAGGAGTAGCTCAGAGCTTCTTTTCATCTCCTTCTCTAAGAAAGCCCATCCTGGAGATGTTTTGATCGCTGCTTCTGGGCAGGACACTCACAGTGACTGGTAGGGGGACTGCGGGCTGCTCCCACCCACCACCTCGCCTGCCCATGGACTGGCCCCCTCAGAACCACCAGAGAAACTTGTGGAAAGCACGGATTCCTGGACCCCGTTCCCAGAGACTCAGATTCAGAAGATCAGAGTGGGGCCTGGCAGTCAGCGTATTTTACAAAAGACATGAAGGACATTGAAACAATCGGCTCCACTTCCAGGGTGACCAACCACCCTCATTTATGTGGGACTTCCAGTTGGAAAACCAGGAAAGCCCCTGGGAACCCCGGCTGAGGAAAGCACCCTGTGTGCTCCTGCACTGAGCCAATGAGCTGCCTCTTGCGCCATCTTTTCCTTATTGCTGCTGGAGGTGGCGGCCTCATCTCGCGGTGAAGAAATGCTACCTGAGAATGAGCCTCAAATTCAGCAGGAAAAGAAGCCACTGAGACTTTTATTTGGAGGAAAAATTCATTCTCTATCCCTACACTCGCAGGGGACCTGCGTAGCCATTCAGGGCCAGAGCTGTAGACCATCCAGCACAGCTCTCATTGGCTCTGCCTCCCCATGCATTTCCCTCCTTTGGGAGCTCGTCAAGGAGGGTGCTGGCTGGTAGATGGTGGGACTCGGATTTTCGGTAGCACAATTTTTAGGAAAGGCACTTGCTCTGTGGTTCTTTGAGCAACTCCCTCCCCCCATCATTGGGCAACTCCAGTGATCCCCTCAGACCACCTGCAAATGCTCACGGACAGGGGCCACCTTCGGGCTCCCCTAACAGACAGGCACCCAAGGGAGACGGAGTAGCTACTCCAGCCCACATCCCAAGGCTGCTTGTCCCAGCAGACAAGAAACTCTTTTGCCACTGCAAAGTAAGCCCCCCCTGAGCCCACGGCAGGGAGGAGGGAGATCAGGCGTTATCCACGGGCAAGTCACCCAGACTTCACTTTTGTCCACTGGTGGATTTAAGGGTCTGTCCCCAATCTCCTCTGAGGGATGATAGGTAGTATCATGTCACAGTCACTGCTTACATTTACTGGGTCCCATCCCTGGGCCAGACACGGAGCCAACCCCTTCATCATCAAAACAATCCAGTGAGGTAGGGACTATTTTCACCCCCTTTTTATAGATGAGAAGAACACTAAGGCCCAGAGAGGTTACAGCTTGCTCAAGGGTCCACCCAGCTGGTCAGTGTGGGAGCTGAAATTTAAAACCAGGTAGGTCGAGCCCCGCATGCTTCACATACGACCACTGCGGTGCCTCGCTGTAGCAGACATAACAGGGCCCCCATCCCAGTGTGGCCTCAGACTCTTCCTCTATTAAAAAAAAAAATTCATGTTTTAAAGCTGCTGATGCTTTTAGTGCTCCCTGGGCTGTTGTAAATGCTACAGACACTGCCTGCATTTCCCCCCATTATCAAATGACTGTAATTTGCTGTTCAGATCTCTGGTCACCTGTCATCTTCATCCAAGAGGGCTTCCCTGGTGACCCCAACTAAAAGAGCAAAGCCCCCACCTCCCTGTCCCACTACCCAGCCACTGTCTCTCTCCTTACCCTACCTTTTTTTCCTGTAGCACTTAACACTAGCTGGCTCAACTCTGTGTGTGTGTGTGTGTGTGTGTGTGTGTGTGTGTGTGTGTGTGNTGTGTGTGTGTGTGTGTGTGTGTGTGTGTGTGTGTGTGTGAGAGAGAGAGAGAGAGAGAGAGAGAGAGAGAGAGAGAGGGAGATGTGTGTTTTACTGACTGACTGACTCCCACACTGTATCTTGGGCCCCAGCAAGGCAAGGATATTGCCTATTTTGTTCACCAAAGCATCCCCAGCACCAAGAAGGGCAGCTTGGCGTATGGGAAGTGCTCAACAAATATGTGAGAAATAAACAAACAAATAATGAATAAATAGTGACTATTAAACCATATGGGTCTTGGCACATACAAGTCACAATGTTTGTCTTTTTTTTAATTGTATCACAGTAAGTGTCCTTACCACGGGTTCTCCCCTTAACAGTTTTAAGGGCACAATACAGGATTGTTATCCACAGTTCCTGTACAGCAGATGGCCACAATGTGTTCGTCTCACATAACTGACATGTTGTACCCATTGAGTAGCGACTCCTCATCTCAGCTCCCGGCAATCGGCATTCCATTCTTTGCTTCTGGGAGTTTGACTACTTTGAAATGCCTTGTATCAGTGAAATCAGGCAGTACTTTAACTGAGTCTGCATCCCAAGTGATGTGTAATAAGAGTTCAGATAAAACAGAAGTGTTTCGTAGAAGACTTACCCGAGTAAAAGAAAGGAACCAGCATGTAGAATACAAAGGGGAGTGGAAAGAGTTCAAAAACTTCTTTTTTATTAAAAGTTACCAAAAAAATCTAGTGACACATCTGAATCAGGAGCATCTTAGGAGCCAAGGCGAAAGGTAAACCAGATGAGATACTCCAGTTTTATTAGCTGCAGAACACAGCATGCTATGACCCAACCCTAGTGTCTCATCAAATGCCTCAGGTGAGCTGGGAGGTGTTATGAGTTGCACTTGGCCTCAGCAGGTCGGCTTGAAAGAAACGACCCAGCATTTAACTTTTGCTCCACATGGTCCACTCAGACCACCATCTCTTCTTTCCCTACCTGCAACTCTATCCACCACTCCTCCTTAGGAGGAAAATGCCTGGCTTCATACTTCTCCCTTCTACAGAAGAGGCCAGACACCCTCTGAGGCTGCTGTGAGATTTCCTGGCAGGAGTGGGTCTACAAATGTAGCATCAATCCTCAGCAGTGCAAGGAGATACCCCTTGGGAGCACGGGGGAATTTGGAAGCAGGAAACCACAACCAGGAGAACCACCTGAGGGCAGGAGCCATCTCCCCTTGGAAACAGCAAACTCACTCAAACCGGAAGGCTCCAGGGGGCGGGGAGTATGAAGGCTGATTGATCCTGTGAGAAGTCTGGAAGACCAGGCAGCTGCCGCCCAGGGTGTTGGCTGCCCAGAAGCTGGGAAAGGGTCAGGACCGAAGCTTCAATGACATGTTGCAGTACGGCCTCTAGGAGGCGCCCTAGCGCAGTGGGAGGACCTTAGGAGTCCGAACTTGGATTCAAATCTACCTTTCCTACTCATTAGCCTTGTGCCCTTCGGCACACGATTGTACCTCTCTCTGTGCCGTTTTCCCTCAGTCTGTAGACAGGGATCATTACCGTCTTTCCCGTGCAGTGCAGGGGTTAAGAATGGAGGTCTAGCACCAGGCTGCCTGGGTTGAACTTCTGGTTTATTGATGGGGCTTCTGGTGGCAAGTACCTTTCTGTTCTTGTCTTGAGGTTTTCATCTATAAAATGGGTATAGGAATAGGATATATTTCCTGTGACTATGGAGAGGACTATATGTGATCAAGCATGCAAAGCCTTTAAGAGCGTGTCTGGTATACATGAAGCACATAACGGATGTTACTTTTTTTGTTCTCCAGTGTTTGAGGCTTGTCGTGAGGCCCCCATAGAAGGATATGTAAATACACCATGCAGTACCTAACGCTTGGGGTTTGTGTTCCTTTCTTAGGGAAAGTCAGACCCTGAGGCTCAGCCCACCGAGGAGGTGGAGGGTCCCTCCTCCAAAACCCCCCAGGGGTCCCTGAGACACCTTGACAAGGAATGTCCAGGCCAGGGCTTTCCCTTGGATGCAGCGGTGGGAAGAGAAGGGGCTGACCAGGGCCTGCCCCCCGCAGAGAGTCATAGAAACAGAAATAGGAAACCCGGGCTGGTATTTACAGTAAGTCCTCAGCCCCTGACCACATTGTCTTGTCTGTGGTGCATTTATTTTGAGGACAAGCATTGAAGTCATTGCTGCCCGAAAACGCTCTAGGTTGGCCGGTCTCTTCTTCGCTTTCCCAGGAGAGCCCTGGGGTGAGGGAATCAGACACACAGGCAGGCCCAGAGGTGCCCTGAGTCTGGCAGGCTGACCGCAAGCCCAGCTCAGGCCCCTGCCCAGGAACAGACCGACGCTCCCTGCGAGGTTTCAAGAGGTGCCTCCAGCAGGAAGCTCTGAGGGGGAGGTGGCTGAGGGGCAGCCCCATCCCACCCACCCCCGCTTTGGCTCTCACTTTCCTTTTCCTCCAAAGCTGCCTGAGCCTGTCTTCCCGACTCTCCATTTCTTATAACTCAATAGGAAAAGGGAAGTTGGATTCTTCAAAGCCTCTCCCTGGCCTTGATGAGCAAACCCACGGTTCCAGGCCTGGGCTCCAGGCTGGGGAGGCGTCTGTTAGAGGCGCCCTGGGCTGAATGACAGTCCCAACCCTTTGGTTGGCAGGAACCACTGAGCTTCTTTGGAGGCAGGCCTAAGGCTCTGCCTGTGACAAGGCTGTCCTTTCTGAGAGGTTGTCCTGGCCAGAGCCTTCCCTTCTACCCTGACATCCTACTGGGATGGGGCACCCCCTAAGCCACAAGACTGCCCTACCCCTAACCCCCAGGCCAAAAACTCCTGGGTTATAATGCCAGCTCTGCCCCATTCTCACAACGCAGCCTTAGTTCCCCAACTGCAAAATGAGAGTTTGAATAAGGCACGGGCTTACACCCATCTTGATCTTTAAAGAAAACCTTCCATAGAAGCCCACTTGATACCACAAGGCTTTTCTAAAGGCAAGTGAGGACCTGTAGGCACAGCTGCCTGCCGGCAACCCTATCCACCTTCCAAATCAACTCTAAGGCATCCCTTAGCTAGAGCTGCCATAGACGGTTGTGAGGATTACGCACTGCACAACTTTAGGGGATTGCTGCACATTGTAGTCTATGCGGATGGCTCCTCCTAGCGTTGTTCAAAACACATCCAAACATAGTAGGCTCAACCATACAGCATCACCAAGGCAGGATTTTAGAACCACTGGGCTTAAATCATTAGCTTGAAAGCTTGGAAAGCTGACCCTCTATCACAAAAGCATTCAGCCACTCCTGCACTAACTCTTACTAGAGTGTGAGCTCATAAGGGCTTAATCCACTAATTCCTTAGTGGTGTCTTTCTATTCACCAGACACAAAAAAGCTTTGTTTAATGCCCATGTAAAGGGCAGTGTTGGAGAATTCTGGCCATTGCTGAAGGCAGGAAGAGGATGCAGAGGTCCAGGAGTCTCCCTTGTGCCTGACAAATTTATTCCAGAAATAATTCCCTTACCGTCGGTGACTGGCACTTTCTTAGGGTCAAAAATTACGCGTCTTGGGCATTTTTACTTCCCCAAAAGACAATGTCGTTTTCACTAAACCAAGGAGAGGAAG
>NW_017731381.1:668488-669997 GCF_001890085.2 Hipposideros armiger
TTTTTGCCCGTAATCAGGAACAAATGGGGCAACAACACTGAACTTGCTTTTCTAGTGCTTTTTAAGAGACCTTTAACCACAGAATTTTTATTAGCTCTTTTTTTTTTCTGGTCATTTAACAAATGAGAAAAATCCCTACAAATTGAAACCAGATGTGTTTGCATGGACTATCAAAGCCATGATATTTTTATCATCCTCGTTTTTATTTATTCAATCTCCTTAGTTCCCTAGTCATGGGGTTCCAGTGTGTCCTTGTTATTTTGAGCCAGGAGATGTTGGTATGTGGTGTGAGATGCTTCTCCACCAGGCCCATAAGCTGAAAAGCTCTAGAAGCTTCTTTGTTGGGGAAAGTAGGGGAAGCATACAAAATTAAAAACTCTGAGCAATGATGGCGCCAACTTGGGCCAGTGAAGCAACGTCCTCCACAACTAGATTGAAGAATAAAAAACGACAGCAACTTGTCTGTTCCCTTTCCCCCAATTCCCCAGCACTGTTCCCATCCCCCAATTCCCCAATAAAAATCTTTAAAAAAAAAACAAACAAACAAAAAAAAAACTCTGCTCCACTGCATGAACTAAATAGAACACACCACCCTGTCTATATAATTCATCCCTGATCTATGTCATAATTGCCAAACTGGCACAATTTTGTATCTCATTAAAGTAAATGATGTGATTAGAACAGTATAATGTGCATCGTATGACTTCCTCCTCCCATGTATAAACCAGGCCAGGTTTCTACAGGGTCTCCAAGCCTTTCCACAAGCAGACCATCCCAGAGAGGCTGTGGGCTCATGGAGACCACCACAAGCATTCAGCATCATTGGCAAGTTGGCACCGCACCCACTAGCTTGGTGTTCAGACCCATAGAGGCTCATCTATTCAGTTCCAACCCAGGCTGAGTAAAGAGAAAAAAAACAATCAATATTCCTAAGTGGAAAAAGACCCAATAAGTTGCTGGGGAAAAAAAAGTCACTTCCATTTATATCTTTGCTCCTAAGTAGGCACTTATTTGGGAGGTAAAATGGCAAAGTGAGCTGAGCATGGACGAGGTGGTCAATGCAGCTCCCCTCTCAGAGCTGGCAACAGCTCCTGGGCCGCCTTGCAGTCCCAGAAACTCAATTAACCTCACTGGGCCTCGCTCCTCTGTTCACTAGTATTTATTTATTTGATTTTCTTAAGCTTGCTCTTTGTGCTTAATAAAAAAAAAATCACCTCAGGGCACAGGCACAAGAGAGTAACAATTAATTAAAATACATAAAACAGAGCTGAGATGGCCAATAGCCTTGAACTTGGAGACAGCCAGATAAGCCTTTTTAAAGGCTTATCCCCCCTAACTTGCCAGAACTACAGGAGGAGGCCAAGAGCACAGTAATGAAGAACTCACGAAATGGGGAGGGAGTCTGCAGCGTTCAGAGATCTTGAAAAGTGTTAGCAGCGGTGCTCGGCTGACCAGACGCTACATGCAAAACCTCTCTCAAAACTGGGGGAAGTTCCTCTCAGCTTCAGA
>NW_017731381.1:673642-713277 GCF_001890085.2 Hipposideros armiger
AATATTTTCTTTGCGCTTTAAGGTTTAGCCTATAAACAGTAAAATCTTAAATATACAACTCAATGAATTTTTACTTATGCATAAGTTCATGTAACACCCACCCAAGTCAAGACGTAAAACATATTTCCGTAGCCTCAGAAAGTTTTCTCATTGGTCCTCCCCAAGCAATATCTACCTCTTAGCCCAGAGGCAAACACTGTGTGACTTAATTCACCTTCATTTAGCTTTTCTCATTCTTGAAATTCGTGTCACTGGGATCACACATTATGTTCTCTTTTGTGTCTCTCCGCTTTAGCTCACGATGACCTTTGTGAGAGCCATCAGTATTGTTGCATCTATCATTTGTTTATTGTTTTTAATTCAGAGTGGTAGTCTATTATATGAACATACCATGCGTTGTTTATCCATTTTTTTCTACTGATGAGCATTTGGATTGTCTCCAGTTCTTAACTGCGATGAAACAGCTGTCACGAACATTCTTGTACAAGTCTTTTTGTGGACATAGGTGCTCATTTCTCTTGGGAATGACGTCGTTGGGCCGGATGGGAGGCAGGCGTTTAACTTTATTAGCAACTGCTAAATAGTTTTCCAAGGTGGTTATACAATGCTCCTACTTGCTTTAAAAATGACCGAGGTTTTAACTACAAACAACTTGCCCCCACGTGTCCTGATCCTTCACCTCCCACGAATAGTTTGATCAGGAACATACAGACGTTGACAGGTACCATGAGAGGTCTCAGGCTATGGAATCAGATAAACCTCAAAACCCTATTCCCTCTCCTATTAGTTTGCAGGCTTTGAGTAAGATATTCATTTTAATTGCATCAATTCTCAGTAGTTCTTTGCAACACAATTACGTGATATCGACTTACTGTATAGGTTTGTTGGGACGATAAAGTGAGGTGATACATGTGGAAATACCCAGCACAAGCTCAGACACACAGCAGGCACTGGATAAAAACTAAACTCCTCTCTCCCCACATTTTGTGACAAGCACCTTCCCCTTCTATTAGGCTTTGGGGTCTTACAGAATCTTCTCTCTCTCTCTCTCTCTCTCTCTCTCTCTCTCTCTCTCTCTCTCTCTCCTGCCTCCTTCTCTTCTGAGCCTCAGAGGTTAAGGGCAAAAGAGGTCTAGAAGAGAAAGACCCTGCAGGATGGAAGGTCAGGGGGCCAGATACGGATCAGAATCTGTCTCCCCACAGCAGAAGAGACGGACTCTATTTACAGTAGGACCCAGATGGAACTGATTTGTTCAGAGTCATCTTATTCCTGAGTGTGATATTTGTCCACATCATAAAACCACAGGCTACAATGTGTCTGACATTATACCAAGTGATATAACCCCTCCTAATGATATTATAATAAATCCCAAATGAGGCAGCCATCACTGGGCAGCCTTTTCAAAGTGTTCCTGAAATAGCTTTTACAGAACAAGGGATCTGCATGCCAAATGCAGACGCTCACATGAGGCCAGCGCAGTTAGCTCAGGCATACACATGAACACAACGCTGGCTGAGCTCTTGGCTGGGGAACTTTTTCTATTAATCTATTGGCTTTTATGAAAAATCAAAATACTTCTCTTTCTTTTTTTTTGTATGAAGGACAAAATTAAACATTTTCTAAGTGCAATAAAATGTCCCCCAGGGTGCTTTTTCATTATTATTCTTTAAATCAGCGGTTTCTGTGCCTCTTCATTAATAAAAGCCAATGACCTCTCCTCTTGGCTTCACCTCCCCCCTAGTGCTCAAAGAACGCTGACCACATTTCCTGCCATCCTGGTGGTGGAGGCTTGTTTAGCTCTGTTTTCCTGCTCACATACATAGGTATGTTTCTGAAATACCATGTGATCGGCTTCCACAAGCCTGGGGAGCTTGCTGACTCAGGAAACATTGAAAGTTTTCTGGGACAAATGTGCAGCCTTTTTTGCCCTTAAAGGCAAGAACCCCAGAAAATCATGTGTCTCCACTAATTGGGTTGGAAGCACCATCCTGCTGGACTGTGGTCTTGGAAATCATCGGACCTGGAGCAAGAAGGAATGTCTATTCCACCTTGCTCTCACCATCACCAGCACCCCACCAGCATCGCTATTTCCATGGCCAAGTTCACAGTGTACATGTTACTCTCCTTTATCATTTCCCTGCCATCTTCCCCACAAGCACCATCCTTCTGGCCATCTCCACTGCAGTGGGTCATCTATTGTCTGGATTTTCCCATCATACCTCTTTCCTCTCCCTTTCCCATCCCATGTTGTTCTATCACTGATCCAAAATGTGGGCCCAAGTCTCGAGTATATTTGTTTTACAGTTACTGAGAAAGATGTCTGTTCTTTATATGCTCTCACAGAGATCGCAAAGATGGGTGGAGTAAACCTAAAACTGCTAGAGATCCTTTACTGCCACCAGGTAAGTTAAATATCATTTTTTAATATTGCCAATTATAACATATTAGAAAATTAAGTGAAAATCTATCAATTTTACAACAATAAAAATATACACTATAATGTCTCCTATATCTGTTTTAAAACATAAAATGTCTTTGTAATAACCTATCAATAAATGTGAAGGATATTTATTAACAAACTATAACACTTTTGACCAGACATGAAAGAAAGCAATAGAACAAAATAGTCATGGGGATGTAAAGTACAGCGTAAAGAATACAGTCAATGGTGTTTCAACAACTATGTATGGTGCCAGGTTGAGTACTAGACTAATCGGGGACCACTGCATAAATTATATAAATGTCTAACCACGAAGCTATATGCCTGAAATTAATATAAAGTAATATTGAATGTCAACTACAACTGAAAAAAGAAGAATAGAAAAACACACCATCTTACTACATGGGCATACAAATTGCCTCTTCATTATTTTTGTCCCATTAATTTGCTTGACTCCAACCAGTGAGAGCTGTGGGGTCAGACCCATTGGGTCCAAGGGCACAGCATTAAGCCAAAGATTATTCGGAAGACTTAAGCTTAAATGTTTGCCCCATTGGGTTTTGGACCTGTTATTCCTTTCTACTTTTCTGTTTCTCCCTTTTGGAATTCTTAATAAAAAATCCCTCTGATATCAGAAAAGGTTAGCAACATTGTTGCAACAAGCTCACAAACTTACTTGTCAGACCTCGTAGGATAAATACTCCCATTCCAAAACAGCTAACCAAGTTCACTATTTGGAAGTGCTGAAAAGGCTGCATGAAAAAGTTAGATGAACCTGAACTTTTTGCCAACAATTCATGGCTCTTATATCATGACAATGCACCAGCTCACACAGCACTGTCTGTGAGGGAGTTTTTAGCCAGTAAACAAATAACTGTATTGGAACACCCTCCCTACNCATGTGCCTTAGGAGGCTGTATCTTTAGGTCACCTTTGTAGAGAAGTAGGATCACTGGGTCAAAGATGGCGTACTTACTGAAGGGTGATGGAGACACTGCCTTCCTCAGGGGTTGTACTTTCACTGAACGTTCCCGGGGAACAGAATTGTCACGTGGTGTCGCTGAGAGCTGACTTCAAGCTGTGGTTCTTGGGCTGTCCATGGCTCCTTCTCGTAGAAGCCTCTCCAGAATACTGATTCATATATCACGGGGCTGCACCCCAGGAAGAAGCATGGACTCTTATTCCTGGAAACCCTTGAACACATCCTGAATACTTGAGCCCAAGAGAGCAAATTCCTAAAAAGAACTCTCTCTGGCCTGAGGTCCGCCTTCCACCATCCCATTGCCTTCTGAAGGATCTGCCGTTGCTTTCAGTGGTTCTTATCAGAACATCATTCCTTTCCCTTCCTGAGTTGGTAAACCTAGGCTCAACCACTAGACAAACACACAGCAAAAGGTACTGCCCCAGCAGCCGTACAAGATCAGTACGTACAGTGCTTTGTTCTTGGCATTTTTCTCTCTAGTCACTGCTGCCTTAAAAAAAAAAAAAGTGTCAATGTTTAATAAAAGGCCCTTGTCCTGCTGGCAATGTTGGTAAGTTTGGATATATAAATATTGACCAAAAAGTGGAGTTGGAGCCAGGCACAGCCAAACATTTCTGCACAATACCAGAGGACACTGGAGATCCTAAGAGCAATTTATGAAACAGCATAGGAGGAGGAGAGATGGAGAAAAACGGGAAATGGAATGGAAGAGCCATCAAGATACCGGGAGGCTGGGGTTGTGCTGGCTGGGGGACGGGCCAGTGAGCCTTATCCAGAAGTCCTAAGACCAAAGGACCTTGTGAACAAGCAGGCTATCTAACGTCCACTTGGAAGCAAGCTTGTGATGCTCTCCTATAAGCTCCCTCTTGGTATGCTTACTGCCGAGCCATTGCTAAGGTCTCTCACACTTTTAAATGCTGCAGGGGAGTAGGGGGAGGGCAGGGGAGGAGAAGCTGGTTATTGGTTCCTGGTCAGCAAGCCATTTCCTTATCTCTCTCCAATCACACCCCCTAACCCAACTTTGATTCTCATTTGTAGAACATCTCATTAACGGGCAGCGTGCATGTGTTTATTCCTTCTTGTTTATCTCCCCACTAGAATATAAGCCCTGTAATCATAGGAACATTGCCTACTTCCTTTTCTTCTTTGTTCTAGAACTATCCTAGCATATACTAGGTACTCAATAAATATTTGTGGAATTGACTAAGTAAGCAAAAAATGACCCTAGTACATGGAAAGGAAAACACGAAAGCATTTGGACATTATTTAAAACTCAGCAGGCTAAAAATGTAAGTGTCCCAATGTGGCTGAGAAAACATCCTTTTTATAAGGAACAGAGTGAAACTAAAGTCTGAGGGTTCAAATTAAGAAAAAAAAATATTGGTCCTGTTATCATCATATTTCATAGACTAGTAGCATTCACAGACTTAGGTACTTAGAAGGCTTTTATGAATTTCACATCTTTTGGCATCATATGATTTCCTGCCATGAACAGGGAGGGTGTGAGTCCTGGTCCGGATAACCATGAGCATCCATGAGTAACTGTTACCAAGACTCCATCACCAGGCCAAGCCTGCGCTGGGAGTCAGACACACGTAGCTGAGGTCAGCAGTTGGCTGTTCTGGTCTCTGTCTTGTGCCAGCCCAGGCAATTTAGGCTCCACCAGCGATAATACAAACTGTGCTCACACTTTTTCTTCAACTACAGAAGAGTTGAACACGTCATGAATCGTAGGGAGAAGGAATAGAGCACTGAGTTTACTCCAAGGGTTATATGCATATACGATCACACTATGGCTTTTCTACTCACCCTGACTCTTCCGCCGTTGTCCCTCTTGTATTCAGACCAACCATCACTGCAGAATTATAAGAGGCCATTAGCCAGATAGTGAACTCATTCACTCCCCACACAGAAGGGCAGGGAGGNAATTCTAATTCAGCCTTCTCCAAGATTTCCTGGCTGGCCCCTCCAGCATGTGGCCTCGCCTCTGTTTCCTACAATTAGCACCTTATGCCTCTCCAGTGCACCAACCATAGCATGCCTCATACAGGACATCCCCGTGCTCTGCTTCTCTTAGCCTTGAAACTCCTCCCGTATAGAACCTGAGTCTTGCGTATCAGTCTCCGCTCACTCTCACATCACAAAGGACACCAGACACCTGGACAAAGCCCTCGATATGAATCAAAAAAGCATTTACTGAATTGAGCTGGGCTGGATTCAATGATCAAGACATTTCATTAGAAACCAGTTTATAAGTGTATGTGGCCAACCTGCAGACCTCTCAAAACCTCTGACTGTTTCCGGCTTCCTTTGCCTTTTATGACCCAAACCCCTTGACCAGAAATAGTCTTTCTCTCCAACATACCTACCTGGTGGATTTCTCTCGATACTTCAAGAATCATCTCCTTTGCAAAATCACTCCCACCCAAGGAAGCATTTATTCTACCTGCCTCTGTGAAACCTCAGCCAGGATAGTACCTACCTCAAGTATTGAATATTTTTCTGTATGCCTCTCCCACTGGGCTACAAAGTTCTTCATTTTGTATTCCTAAGGCCTTAGGGCTTGAACAGGCACATAGCAGAGGCTTGATACAGGTAGAATGAACGAACGAACGAATGAATGAATGAATGAATGAATGAACGAACCAAAGAATGGATGGGAAAACAACTTTGTACCAGGTGTGGGTGACATTGCTTACTCAACACATAGGCCAGTCTTTCTCCCTACTCAATGTTTGAGCGCATAAACAAAGAACAGCCACCCAATCCCGGGCCTGGGCAGCACAGACTTTCCTGGAAGTCATTTGATAGTTCTGGGTGGAAAAAAACTGTCCCTCAAACCAGGTGCTTCTTGCCTCTCAGTTGTGTGGGGTCACCTTCAGCCTGCTGCCCAACACCTCCTACAAGATCAGGGACATGGCAGGCAGTCTCATCNACCAGCTCACACAGCACTGTCTGTGAGGGAGTTTTTAGCCAGTAAACAAATAACTGTATTGGAACACCCTCCCTACTCACCTGATCTGGCCCCTAAGGACTTCTTTCTCTACCCGAAGATAAAGGAAATGTTGAAAGGAAGGCATTTTGATGACATTCAGGACATCAAGGGCAATATGATGACAGCGCTGATGACCATTCCAGGTAAAGAGTTCCAAAATTGCTTTGAAGGGTAAACTAGAGGCTGGCATCAGTGCATAGCTTCCCAAGGGGAGTACCTCGAAGGGGACCATAGTGATATTCAGCAGTGAGGTATGTAGCACTTTTTCTAAGATGAGTTCACGAACTTCATTGTTAGACATCCTATGCCTGTCACATTATTGTATTTTGGAAACACATAACTTGTTTGGGTTCACAGGTTCACAGCTAGAGAGTAATCTGCCTCAGGATGAATAGTACCTCGAATCTCACCCTTATCTTATTTAGATGCTATTTAGATGAGACTTTACAATTCCAGACTTCAGAGTTGATGCTGGAATGAGTTAAGACTCTGGGGGCTGTTGGGATGTAATGAATGTATTTTGCATATGAGAAAAACAAGACTTTTGGAGGAGCAGGCGATAGATTGAATGTCTGGTGCCCCCCAAATTCATGTGTTGAAACCTAATCCACAGTGGTATTTGGAGGTAGAGCCTTTGAGGGGTGATTAAGTCATGAGGGCAGAGCCTTCATGCATGGGGTTAGTGTCCTTATCAAAGAGAACCCAGAGAGCTCCCTCCTGACCCTCCTGCCACAGGAGGACACTGAGAAGGTGCATGTGGCATCGGTGAACCAGGAAGTGCGTTCTCACCAGAAGCTGACTCTGCTGGCACCTTGATCTTAGGCTTCCCAGGTTTCAGAACTGTGAGAAATACATTTCTGTTGTTTACAAGCCATCCAGTCTATGATATTTTCTTACTCACATAGCAGCCCATATGGACTAAGACACTTAACCTCCCTGTGTAGTAACAATTCACTTCTCTGTCTTATTCAGGGTCAATCACCTCAGCCAGCACAGTAGCTCCCTGCCTTGTGGGTTCACTGACATGAGGAATTCTAAGAGGCCAAGAGGCATCTCTGCTTCCATCTAATTGACCCATGACTGTACGCCCTGGCCAGAGCACTTCTCCCTTGGGTTCTAAACCTTCTAGACCAGGGATCTTAAAATCACAGCAGCAGGATGCAAAACGTTTGCTTTTGGACCACTGGGGTAGATGTAAGAAGAGCACTTGCCCCCACCTGGCTATGGAAAAAGCCAGTGCCCTAGGCTGGTCACTGGTGTAGTTCAGTTAGTGTCCTGGAGGATATCACCCCAGCCCCACAAATTGCTACCACCCAGCTCGTGCCATAAAGCGCCTTCAGAAGGGCTTATTCCAGAATTCTAGCCGGCCAACTGCTTGAGGGTGATGGGATACCTTGCAAGGCCAGGGAATTTAGCAGGCATGAGCGCACTGGTGATCTTTATTTGCTGTCAGATGAGTTACTTGGTTAGAGGCGATGCCATGTAGAATGCCGTGATGGTGAACGAGGCCCTCGGTGAATCCATGGTGGTTTGGGCAGGAGCAATGTACTAATGGAAGTCAAATCCACACCCAGAGTAAGTGTCTGTTCTAATGAGAACAAAGCACTGCCCCTTCTATGATGGAAACAGTTCAATATAATCACCAGGCTGGTCCCCTGGGGAATGCTGCCATGTGAAGGGCTCGGAGTTGGCTGTTCCAATTGGCAGGTAGAGCACCAAGCAGTTGCTTTAGCCAGGTCAGCCTTGGTGAATGAGAGTCCATGTCACTGAACCCATGTAAAACCCTCATCCCTGCCACCATGGCAATTGGGTTGAGAGGTACAGACCTGCAGGTGGCAGAGGAGGTACCTGGGTTCCATCTCACTGTGCTGCAAACCTAAGAGCAATGCAGGAAACAGGAGGGAGTGCTGGTAGGCGTTGGGGGCACCCAGGACTTTAGAGAAATGGCTGGAGTTTACAGTTGTGCATGGGCGGGTCAAAAGTGTCAGGATAACATTAACCTGTTCCTTGTGGAGTGTTCTGGAAACATCTTGGATGATCACAGACTCTGTGAGCGATTGGCTGAGTGCATCTGCTTAGGCACCCCACTCAGCAGGCATTCCCCAGGGGCAAGAACTTATTTGGTCGCACTTACTGGTGGCATGATTTGGGGGACCCACAGGGAGAAAGGAGAGCATCAGAGCTGATGGGGCTCTCCTGTGGTCCACACCCTTCTCTTTTCCAGCCTTCATGGGCTATTGATGGCTCCTGCATAGTGGGCCTTTCTCTCTTCCACTCAGCCAAGCTTTTAACTTTGAAAGCCTCAGAGAAAAGCCTCCTCTTATGTTTTACATTTCACCCTCCACTCCTGACATGGTACCTAATTAGTATTACTTGATGGCACAAAACAGGGCAGTGCTGAGTAAAAGACCCTCCCTACCATCCCTGCCCCCAGCCCCCACCTCTCTTTTTTCTGCCTTCTCTCCATTTTCATGAAATCTCATAGCAAGGGAATATGTACTGCAGCCTTGGGGCTCCTGTACACGCATCCCATTGGTCCCCCTGGAAGCTCACCACCCTCCAGCCCCCTAACATTGGGTGAACAGCGGTTAGGGTTTGGGCAATATGGTGCAGAGGAAACAAACTATACTGGAGGTCTGAGAGCTGGACTTGTCATCCAGGCTCTGCCACTTACTGACTGTGAAACCTTGGCGTCTCTGCTTCCTAGTCCATAAAATGGAGAGAACAGCCCACCAGAAGAGCATCGTAAGAGGTGAAGATTTATGAACTTATAAGCGACAAAATTATTTTTCAAGGAGGGGCAGACAACAGTGCATCAAAATTATAGCACAGCCAGGAGAGGCGATGGCTGCTGCACAGTCAGCCTCTATGGAGGGTCAACTCCAAAGTTCTTACAGCTTTAAGTTCCATCAAGCCTCTGTGTAAAATAAAAAACAAAAAAGTTTGTTCTTGGAATTACTCCTTACTTTTTCAAAGTTATTGTTTCCAAGGTGTTTTTATTTTATGAAAGGGGGAAAGATGGTTTAGACCCTGAGACTCAAGACATAATCACAAAAGACCTTCATTCTCAAAGTGACCCAAACCACCCGCATCACAATAAGTTGGAGCATTGTTCAAATGCAGATTCCCAGGCCCTGGTGTTGACCATCACTGAATGTCTCTGAGTCTCAGCTCCCACGTCTGAAAAACAGGCTTCGTAGTCACCCTTGCCTAAACCTCAGTAAAAGAGTTCAGGTGGGGGCCAGCTGAGTGGCACATTGGTTAGGAGTTGGCTTGGGATGACAGCTCTGAGCAGCAGGGCTCCGGTTCGGATCCTGCATGAGGGCCAATGATGCTGTGCCCTCTACAGCTAAGATGGTGAACAACAGCTCGACCTGGAGCTGGTCTGCTCTGAGTCGTCGGTGACGGCATAGGCTGCAGTGTGGCTGGCCGGCAGCAAGCGTGCGCTTTCGTGAGCTGCTGTGAGCCACCGTAAGCAGCCATCCAATGGCCGGTGAGTGACTGCCTCACCCGCGAAGAGCACAATGATAATACCAACATGGGCCAGTGAAGCAACGTCCTCCACAACTAGACTGAAGAACAAAAGGACAGCAACTTGTCTGTTCCCCTTCCCTGACTCCCCAACACTGTTCGCCTCCCCCAATTCCCCAATTAAAAAAAAAAGAGTTCAGGTGGAAGAAATGAACAAGTGAAAAGATGACTTGCAAGGGGAGGAGTATAATTTGCAGCTGGGTAAGATGACCCCTAACGTCTCGTTCAAATTGAGCCTCTATTATCTGAGATCCCCGAGGACCCATGCCTTGGGCCTCAAACAACCAGCAGAGTGGTCCCCATTCCTGACCACGATGCATCCCGGCCAAATGCACAGGAAGTGGACCCCTTGGCCAGGCATTCAGCCAAGACTGGGGCTGTTAGGAAATACGAATGTGTGTATTTATTGAGGAAAATTAAAATGTGCGTGCGACGTTACACAGAGGCGATTTATGAGGTTTTATGGATGTGTCACCAAAAAGCCCACTCAGTCATTGCCAATGTCAGGTCTGCAAACACCGGGAAGCTGGGGCCATAAAGCTCCCTAGTGGAGTCATGGGTGGGACATGCTTGTGGAGGGGAGTGTGAGCTGGGTGGTGCAGATGCCTGCACCTGTGGGGTGTGCTGAAGTGTGTAGATTGATGAAAGGCAATATGCACACACTAGTGGGTGTGCATGTGTGTGTGAGCACTGCGACAGTGGGTGGCATGGATCACCCCAGGGGGTTACTGGGACAGGAGGCTGAGCCATGACACAGAAGTGCACTCATCACCCACACTCTCTTCAAAGGACAGCTGACTCCTGGCTGCTCCCAGGAAGGCTTAGTCATCGCCTACTGCTGAGACCGAAAGCCTTGGGGGTGTCAAGAAAAGCAGCTTCTCAGGGGAAAGCGCCTCTGAGCTGAGCATTCAAGAATGAGTAGAGGGGCAGCCGGTTAGCTCAGATGGTTAGAGCGCAGTGCTCATGACACCAAGGTTGCCGGTTCGATTCCCACATGGGCCACGGAGCTGTGCCCTCCACAACTAGAATGAAGACAACGACTTGACTGGGAACTGATGGGTCCTGGAAAAACACACTCTTCCCCAATAAAAAAAAGTCTTTTAAAAAAATCATCATAATAATAATGAGTAAAGTCTGGTCAATGGAAGGAAGCAGGGGATCCTGACTTCCCACATCCTCCGGGGCGCCTACACCCCCACTGATGCTACGGCCTGTGAGTCCCAGGTCTCTGAAGTTTCTGTGACTCTGTGAAGCAGCCTCATGCCGGTTGCTTGTCTGGGAACACTGCCGCACGGTCTTTGTCATCTGCCCAGCCCTCCTGCTCAGCCCAGCGGAGCCCAGGTGGGCTTACTGTTTTCTGAGGGTTATCTTCTACGAGAGAAGGTCCAAGGAAGTACACAAAAGGTACGTTATTAAAGAGGAAGAGAAGAAGGGGAGGAGAAGGAAAAGGAGTGGAAAAAGACATCTAGGGCAAGTCCCTGAACCACCCAGAATCTATCTCCATAAAAATGGCCTTAGCAGCAAGCCGCAGTGAGCAGCTGCGACTGATGTGCCTCGCCCGGGAAGAGCGCAATGATGGTGCCAACTTGGGCCAGTGAAGCAACGCCCTCCACAACTAGACTGATGAAGAACAAAACGACAGCAACTTGTCTGTTCCCCTTCCCCCAATTCCCCAGCGCTGTTCCCATCCCCCCAATTCCCCAATAAAAATCTTTTTTAAAAAAAGGCCTTAAGATGCCAAAGCGAGCACAGCCTCATGATGCAGGAGGGAGGATTGCTCACTTGTCTCCCTCTCACTCCTCTGCAGCCATGCAGGAATCTTGAGTTTTGCAAGATCCCTTTGGTTGCCTGGGGTGTGCCCTCATCACATACATCTTCTTGCACGCACGCACGTGAGGAAAGTCATTTCTCTGAAAGACGGGGAGGAGCTCTGGGCAAGTGTGGCTTGGGAAATGACACTGGTCCCTTCAGTTTATTATCTCTGGTGAGTCAGGATGGTTGGCCCCGCTGGGAGTCTGAGGTTAGGAACCAGGAGTCAATGAATACCAACCATGAGGTACCTCCTTGGCTGGGCACTTCCATTTACCCCATCTAGACCTCCTCCAAACTCTGAAAGGGGGAATTAGCATAACCCGGACATGGACTAAGACTTTGAGAATCCAAGAGGCTGTGACATCTGCTCGAAGACCTAAAGATGACAAATGGCAGGGCTGTCTTCCGTTTGGGACCAGAGGTGCTTTCCTCTTGTTCCCTCAGCCCGGACTGCTTCCCTCGCTAAGCCTTTAAAACATGGCACCTGCCTCATCCTTTTCTCTTGTCTCCGCTTCTGCAGGTCAGGGACTGAGCTTGTACTCCCCACCCCCAAAGACCAGCCCAGGCTGGCATGGAGGAGGTGCTCATGGAAAGGCTTAGAGAGGAAGAAGGAAAGACGCAAATGTCCGGTCAGCTCCCTTTCTAAGCAGTATCACCACTTCTGACTTCAGGAGGTAGTTAAGACTTCCTGAGGGTGAGGAGGAAAATATAAAGACATCTCTGCAACCTGAGCCGTTTAGATTCACACACACACGCACACACGAGTCTGCCCCCTCTTCTGCCCCCGAGCATCTCTTAGTGGGCTGGGAAGATGACTGCCAAAGGGATCAATTGCAAGCTTCCGAGCCCCCAACCTCAGCCAGAGCAAGCCCCTGCTCTGGTAAATTGTCCTTGTCACCTTCACTTTCAGTCTTGGTTAGTCGTTCTGCTAGCTGGACAGACAGGCCAGGGATCTGTTTGCCTCTGTTCCTGCCCACAGGGACTAGCAACCATCCATCACACCGTGGACTCCCAGGGTGTGAGGGCTCCATGACCCATGGTGCCAGCCAGTGGCCCACAGAATTGTGCCACTGACTTGCTCAACGTTCATGGAGGGGGTGGCCGGGAACCAGGACTGAATCTGGTTCCACTGCAGAAGGCCCAGCTGCCATCACTAGAACAACCAGGAGAAGAACATCTAATGAGTGGGTCACCATTATTGATGTTACTGACCTCTGGTCTTCTTTCACGAGCAACTGCTCAGTTTTCACAACTGAAAACTGTCAGTGAGAAATCTTGGCTGTGAGAAAACCAGATGTAAAGTTATAATCTCTGTGAGCTGCAGTGTGCTAGATCAGCTTTCAGATGAACAACCTGGGGGTCTTATTAAAATGCAGGTTCTGACTCAGCAGGTCTGAGGTGAGGCCTGAGATGCTGCATGTCTGAGCAACTCCTAGGTGATGCTTCTGGTCCATGGATCACACTAGAATAGCCAGGGGCCCAAGCTCAGGATGGCTGGCGCTGGCTAAATCCAATACCCTACCCCACTCCATGCTTCAGCACTCAGGAGGAGCCCCAGTGTCTGCGAGGGAAGCCCCAAGCCCCTGCGATACAAATTTCCTCCCCCGCCAGGACCCCTCCACCCCAACTATGCTCCAGAAACACCCAATGGCCAGGTGTACCCGAAGCTCTCCAAGCCCTGTATCGTCCGTCTGTCCTTACAGCTGCTGGTCCCCTGCCTAAAATGCCCACTCCTTCTTTGGGACTTTAGAAACTCCTAGTCATCCTTCCGCCCTCTACCCCTCCCACCTGTTCTGCTTCTGCTACTTGCTCCTTGTATAGATTTAAGCAAGTTACTTCATCTTTCTAAGCCTCAGTTTTCTCATCTGTGAAATAGGGATAGTAATAATGTCCACCTCGCCAGAGTTTTTCTAAATATTAAATGAGATGACACATGTCAATACTTAACAAAATGCCTGAGACATACTAGATAATCAAAAAATAAGCCATCCAATTTGAACGTCGCTTCCTCTGTGAACTCTTCCTGGATTTTTTTCATTTATCTGTTTTTGGTGCTCACACAATACTTGGATTTTATTTCTCGGATGGCCCTTATCACCCGGCATTTCCACCTGCAGGTCAGGACCATGTTTTATCCATTTCTGCTTTCCCAGCGTCTAGCACAAAACCGAACAAGGTGTGAACCCTCACTCAGCAGGGAGTGGGGGGGTGGGGGCAGCCGGTGACATTCAGGAGAGCTCTGTGTCTGGGGGTGACTTATCCCCCAGGAGCAGTGCAGTTAACTGGAAGACTCGGAGAAGCAGAAGCTTGATTTAAATGAGTTTTCCAGATAACTGAAGATTTCACATACAGGCAAAACACTACGATTTATTTTTGAACAGTTTATTAAGATTTTCCAAAATGTGTTCCATACTTTAACAGAACACAGTGGTCCTGCTATAACCTTCTCAGGGTTACTTGGGGACACCCAGAAGACATTCATCTTTGTCCCCAGGGATAGGGTGACTTGTCTGGGGCAGTTCTGTTTGGTACCCTCCCTGGTATCGTCATCTATAGCACTCGCTATTGTTCTCTTAGTGTCTCCTAGTTTGGACAAGAAATGATCAGGTCGCCTGAACCAGGGAGAGGTTATGCTGAATCAAAGTGATTGTCGAAAGGACCCCTCAGATAAATATAAATATTTGCTCTAGGGTTCTAAAAATATGGTCTAAAAATTCTTTGACATTCCTCACATTGAGAGATGGGATTTCTGACTTCTTCCTTGAATCTAGACACCTGAACCAATAGCCCATAGCAGAAGTAGCCTTGTGCAGTTTCCAGGCCTAGGCCCTAAGAACTTGTCAGATTTCATCTCCTGCCTCCTGGGACGCTCCCTTTGGAACCCAGACGCCATGCTGTGGGGAAGCCCCAGGCACGCTGTGGAGAGGAACCGAGGGCCAGGACCAACTCTTCAGTCAGGCGCATGCATGGTCTTGGAAGTCAATCTTCAGCCCCACGTGAGCCCCCCAGCTGATGCTGCTGTGTGACGAGAAGCTGTCCCTTTGGAATCCTGCTCAAACTGCAGATGTGGGAGCAAGCTAAACGATTGTTGTTTTCAGTTACCCATTGGGGAGGTATCTTTATGTACCAATGGATAATCAGAGCATTCGCCCCTAAAGAAAATGCTGCTGGAGCATTCGGATTTCAGAATTCTGGAATCTATTGGAAGTCAACCTTCTCCTCAAGGTCAGACTGACACTGTCACTCCCAGAAGAGCACACAAGGAAAGAGCACAAGTTTTGAAGATAGATTCTTTGGGTTCTGGTCTCTATGACATCTCGAGAAAACTACTTGTCCCCTCCGAGCCTCAGTTCCATTATCTGTAAAATGGTGATTGTAAGACCTATGTCATCATGTAGCAATAATGACTACCAAGCAGGGATTGGCTAACTGTATCTGTCAGGGGCCAGAGAGTGAATATTTGATTCTTTGAGAACTATACGGTTTCTGTCACCACTACTTAATTCTGCCATGGCTGCAAAGACACAGATGTGCATGAACAAGTTGGCATGGCCGTGTGCCAATAAAACCTCATTTACAAAAACAGAATTTGGCCTGTGGGCCGTAGACTGCAGACCCTTGTTATAAAGGATTAGGAAAGTTGCTGACGTAAATGCTAGCTACCATTATCGTAAGTATTATTCTAATTATTATTGATATAAGTGCAACTTTCTTCAGGCAGAAAAGTTTGCTGGGGATTTCAATAGCCTGTAACCACAGGGTTCACCAAAAAGTGTTCACCCCAAGAAAATGAGCAGCAGTACCAGTGACAAGATGAGTCACTCTGAGGGGGTGACATGGAAGAGTTTCACAAATTGCTCTGTTAGCTTCCTCTTGAGCATCTTACCTCTTGAAACAAGGTAGTTCATCTGTATCATGAACATACGCATCACAACCCCTCTGGGGAAACTGGTGTTTCAGATCAGAGCTAAGAAATTTTCTCGTGTGTCCATCATTTCTTTCTGATAAGAGCCCCTGGGCAAGGATTTTAGAGGAGTTCAGCTTTAGGGCAAAAAAAGGAAGTGAATAATGGAGGAAGAAAGAGAGGGACAGGGAGGGGCCATCACGGGGAAACTTGCTCCTTATAAATTTCGTCTTTCGTAGGGGCCCCACTCATTAATTTGCTCTTTCAGCTCTGTCTGTTGCCTGCCAACCCTGAGCCAGGTCATGGGCCGGGAGTGGGGTAGCTAGCGGTGATTTGGGCACTAACCCTGGCCCTCATGCACGGGGCCGACATCCAGTGAGAGGAAGAAACCATTAAGTAAGACATGACAGTAATAGCATTCTGTGTTGTGAAAGGGGAAGTGGAGGGTGGGGACCACTATTTGGGGGTGGGGGACCTGACCCAATTGGGGGTCAAGGGAGGTCTCACCAAGGAAATGACTTCAAAGTCAAGACCAGAGGAATGAGTGGATATCACTCATGACCCACTGCCTTCCTTCTCTTCCTGGGCTTACCCCGTGCTTAGACAAACGTGTCTCCTGACATCCATCCATGCGCCCGAGCACGCCTTCTCCTTTCTGCGCCGAGCCTTCCCTTGCCTTCACTGCCTTTTAAAACATCTTCTTTTCGTCACCTAAACCTCTACCTGAAACTTTAATGCTCTTAGAATAAAAGCCAGAAGCCTTAACCTGGCTCATTAGGCCATGTGTGATGTTGTTCCTGACACCTCAACCAGCCTCCTCTCACCTGTTTCCCATCCAGACTCTGCTCTGGCCTTCCTGGATTATTTTCCAGGCCTTCCTACCACCGGCCCTTTGCATATGCTGTTCCCTCTCCCTGAAACACTTTCCCCTTCTCTATTTATCTAGTTAGCTCCTACTTATCCTTTAGAGAGCAAATCACTTATTTCCTTGGGAAGGCCTTCCTTAACCTCATCAACTCATTAAAAGTTCCTGTTTTTAAGCCTTCAAAGCCCCTCTCCTTAGCACTTAGCACGGGTGCAGTTCCTACGGTCTATGTGAAGATTTGACCAATGCCTGTCTTCCCCAAGGACAAAGAGCCTCCGGAGACTTGTACATGTTGTGAATTGCTTCCCTCCAGCATCAGGGCCTGGCACATAGTAGAAGACTAGCTAAACTATTTCCTTCAATATTTAACATGTTGGAATGCCAAGCTCTGGTGCCATCGCATTTCTCCTTTCAAATCCCTGAGGGTATAAAAACCCCAATCCATTGAGTGTATATATGCTGTCTGGTTTGAGCTTATAGTAGCAGGTGTGGCATAGTAAGGGGTGAAAAATCTACCATGGGGTCATGAGAGCGAAGTTAGAGTCCCCTTTCTAATTGCTCTTTGGGTCTAAGTCTCCTCACCTGTAAAAAGGGAGGAATGATAGCATCCCCCCATCCAATGACCTCTTGGACTTGCAGTGCATCATGAGACCACTTCAAGGACTTACACTAAGGAGCTGGTTATAGCCCATCATCCCCCAGAGAATCAAAGAAGAGACATCAGCACACTGGGCCCCACTGCTTGGTGCAGACACCACGAGCTGTCACAGGGACACCAGGAAGAGGAAGACGTCTGCAGCTGCCTGCGCCACCGTGAGCCCCGCAGTATTGATCCCCAGCCTTGCAGAGGGAACGTTTGCCTTTCTTCCCCTTCCAAATAATTAAAGTATAATATTTTATGGCCTGATAAAATTTACTGGGACCCTTGGCACGTAATTATAGTGCTTCTTTAAAGGAGACCCCATAAAAGATGCATGATTAGAAAGTTAAGGATCTGGATAGAATTACAACGATGTGACAAATAATTTACAAGTGATAAACTGTCCGAGGGGGAAAAAAAATTCCAATAACCTCTGATGAAGGCTAACAATTAAAATAATGAATTCCCCAAGAGCAAGGGTAAACCTTTCTTCTTGGTCAAAGGCTTACACTCCATGAGCCCAGGAAGAGGAACAGGCCTTCTTGTCAAAGTCAAGACTTGGTCTCCCAGGACATCTATTCTTTCTGTATGTATGTATTTATTTTTGTACTTAGGCACTTACTTCTTTAATCTTTTCAGTAATTTATCCATCCATCAACTTATTTTTCTCATTTCTAGTCATTCTTTCATTTCACCATCAATTCCATTCGTTCTTTCTTCTATTCATCCATCCACCCATCTTTCTAGTCATTTACTCATTTCTAGTCATTTATTCATTCATCTATTTTCATCTATTCATTTATTCATTAATTAGTTATTAATTAATTTGTTTAAATACCCACTCATGTATTTGCATTTTCCCTTTATTTATCCATTCACCTGTTCATTTCATCCACATGTATCACTCACTTGTGCTAAGCAGATTCTTTACAGTATTCTTGGGCAGCACAGTCCAACACAGCTATAAAGTGAGCCACATAAATAATTTTAAATAGTAGCTACATTACAAAATCAAAAAGGAAAAATAGGCAGCTGTCTACTCTAGACTCTGCCCCCTGGCAACTCCTTTGCCAGTGTTTCTCTTCTTAAATAAACTTCCTAACTTCTAAAAAAACAAAGAAAAAAGAAAATCAATTTAAATAATAATTACATGATTTAATAATTAGTTTTGTTATAAAATAGTATTAGTATGTTCGTGTATTTCATACATTTTAACAGAAAACATAAATGTTAGTGAATAATTTTTCATTAAGTTTATTTAATGCAATATACCCAAAATAGTATTTCAACATGTAATCAATATAAAAATATTAGCCAGTGATTTCACCTTCTCCTTTTTATCCGAAGTCTTCAAAATCCGGTGTGTATTTTACACATGCAGCTCCGCTCAGTCAGAATGGCCCCACCATTTCAAGCACTCACCAGTCACACCTAGCCTGTGGCTACCATCATGGATAGCCCAGTTCTAGGTCTTCAAAGATGAATCAGAGAGAGCTTTTGCCCTTGAAGCGTTCACACTCTGGGGAGGGCGGAGGAGTAAGATTCGTTGACTATGAGACTCAGGGCATGTTTCATGCATTATCTCATTTAATCTTCACATTGAAGCCACAGGACGCTCCTATTTTACACTCAGGGAAGCTAAGTCTTAGAGAGAAGTGATAAAATGTCCTAGAATCAAATCAATGGAGCACCCCAAAACACGGTGTAAATGATGAGACAGAGTGAGGGCTGAGCAGCTACAACTGTCTAACTCTGAAAGGGGGCTGTCTAACTCTGCCCAAGGCCATCGAGGGTCAGGAATCAGCCACTGGGCCAGCCTTGATGTAAGGAAAGAGCCACACAGCAGAGGAGTCTTTTCAGACAAAGCAGATAAAGGAAAAGAGAGGAGAAGAACTAACATTGCTTTATCCTGAAGCAGGTCCCTGAGTTCTTCAACTATCTCTGGGCAGAGACCCAGGGTATGAAAGAACATATTTGGGAGAATAAAAAAGTTCACACAAGTCAAAACAAGCCTTTTGCACCCAGAATCATAGACTCCTATTCATTCATAACCCAGAGAGCAAGAATTCTATGGCCAGTTAACTGCACAGTCCCCAAGCCTAAAGAGCTTGATGACACTGCTAATGCTGTGTGACAAGAGTGACAAGGGCACTCACATTGCTGAGTATTTATTGTAACGTTCCAAGCAGTTCACCGGCACTAGTTCATTGATGCCCTTGTTGTGGAGATGAGGAAACTGAGGCTTGTTTTACAGCCTCCTAAGTGTCATCCACCATGTGTTATTTGCACAGACTCCCTCCAACACCCCAACTGGCTTGGCCAGGCAGGACACAGTCTGTGACATGGCCACTGGGGGTGTGAAGTTGAGTAACCCATCATCACGGTTTCCATGAAGTTCAGGTCCAGTGGAGACGAGGAACCCTTCAGAGTTCCCATGCCGTGCTAGCCATCCATACACCATAAAGGGGACACAAAGACAGTGAGCTGTCACTCCTCTGTTAAGGGTAGGGGACGTGGCCAGGAAAGCTTTACAGAAAGAGTGACACTCGCATAACCTGGAGCTTTCTCTGACGCCCCCTAACAAAAATAATCTATCCCCCTTCTACAAATTAGCCCTTTTGTCAGGTCCTTGGAGCACAGGCTCTGGCCCAGTCCTTTGGGACAATTTCTGCCCCCTCCCCTTCCTCTCCCAGCACAGCTGGTTCATTCTGTAATTCCCCTGCAGGCCCCAGGGAAGGTTTACACTTACTCAGCGTCATAATGGATCAGCGAAGAAACACAAACACTTGGATTTCTGAGAGTGTATATATATTTGTTTAAAAACCCGTGTTTCTGGGGTACAGACAAAACACTACCGTCTTAACACTTCCCAGAGATGTACTGTGGGAATGATTTCAAGGTTTTGCTGTCAGTAACAATATCAATCAGATGGGCTTCCCAGTGGCCTCTGCTCAGGAACAGGAGAGATATCAGGTAGAAGAATGGAAAGTTGGGGGGGAGGGGAGGAGTAGATGGAGCCAAAGTCTGGTGAAGACAGAGCGATGAAGGGGAGAGGGAGAGATAGCAAATGCACTAAGGAAACAGGAGGGAGACCAAAAAAAAAAAAAACAAAGGCTGAGAAAAGCTGATCTAGAGTTAGGGAGACTGAAAGAGTCAGAGGAGGGAAGAAAAACAGAGGCAGAGAGAGACATGGGACCAGAACTCAAGACTATGTCTATCAGGCACCAAAATATGGATGAGTACCCAATGATCAATGAGATAGAGAGAGAGAGAGAGAACAGGGACAGAGAAGAAAGAGTGAGAATAGCAGGGTGGAAAGTCTAGAGCGCACCCAGCACCCAGCACCCAGCACCCAACACCTGCCTTGGGCCTTTGCTCAGCTATTCCTTTTGCCTGGGAGCCCTTCACCTAGCTTGTTGCATTGCTGGCCTTTTCTCCTCTTTCCAGACTTTGCTGAAGTGACACTTCCTGAGAATGGCCTCCAATGGCCACCCCATGCAACGAAGGTCTGTCCTATTCACTCCTACCCACTGTTCTCCATCAGAAAAGAATACCCAGTTCATTTCCCTTATAAAACTTCTTGGCTTTTCACTATTCACTTGTTATTATTAATTCCCAGGACCACCATTGCCTTGCCATATCCCCAGGGCCTAGAATAGTGTCTGGCATAGTGTAGGTGGTGCTTAATAACTGAGGAAGAAATGAATGAATGAATGAATGAATGAACAAATGAATGGCAATGAAGGTGAAATCATTCCCAAAAATCCCTTCCTAGCTACTCAAGCTACCCAGGTTGTAAGAGTATGATTTTGTGGCTGGGTTAGGTGTTGGTTGGGAACACACGACTGCTCTCAGCACCTGGGCAAAGTCAGAGTCCAGTTACGATGGAGCCCAGAGTGGGAATGGAGTGAGGATCCGCATCGGAGGCTGACCGGATAACAGCCAGACAAGAGGATCCTGAGAAGAAGGTAGCTGGACAGCTATTTTCTACTCTGCTTTAGGGGTCCCTCTGGAGTTCCTTTCAGAGAGAAATGGTTCTATCCACGACTTTTTTTGGACTAAAGTTGGAAATGGTCCTGAGGGCAAAAGTGCATGATTCCCACGTGTACCACTCAGGCAAAGTTCCTAACTTATCAGGGCCTCCATCTGTCCCATTAGGACTAACACAGCCTCCCCATGCAGGGCTCTTTGCCTGTATGGAAAGTGCTCTCAGGAGCCATTGATCAAGACCAGCCACTGCTGACCAGCACTGGAGAGCACTCGGGGGAACCTTCCAGTCCAGATCAGAGTGCTTTGACCTCACGCAAGTCCCTGGTGAAGGCCAGCCGGCTTTCTGGAGCCAGACAAGAGGCCATTATGTGTATTTGCATCTTGATGCTGGCATGGAAGCTGCATGGGGAATCGCTGGGGTGACCTGGCTGCAGGAGGTGCAGAGAGAAAGCCTGATGGGAAGGACTCTGGGCATGAAATCCCAACATCAGGGGATTTCCCCAGGTCACGTATAATATGACCCAGGAACAGTGACTCAATCCAAGAAGAGCATCAGAAGCAATCCACAACCTCCCACCACCGCAATTATTTCTTCTTGCTTTTGACCTTTCTGTCCTTGCCTACAATTAAACAAATTGAACCTAGTTAAATTCATAGAGCAAATTCCAGTTCACATCCTGCTTGCCAGGTAATTGTATAATAAACACCTTGTGTCTTTCTACGAGACCTTTATCACTGACATTGCTGACAATTACATGGACGACCATGATTTGACATCCCATTGCCTTATACCTGGTCCCTCCAGGGTTACCCAGGTTTTTGCTATTATATAGATACTGGCGCAATAAATATCTCTGCTTATACCTATTCCTTTCTTCAAGATTGCTTTCTCAGGATAAATATCAGGGGCGTGACAATATATTGTCATATTATCCCCAAAGCTTGTAAGAATTTGGATGGTCACAAGTACTCACTGTATGTGCGATTCTTCAACCCAACCTCACCAGCATTGGGCATTCATAAAAAATTTTTTTTTCCCTTAGGTGGTTGATATAATTCATTTTAATCTCCTTGGACAGAATTAAGTATGAACATTTTTTAAAATGGTTGTTTACCCTTCACATTACTTTATATATGTGAATTTTGGTTTATAGATTTGTTCAGTTCATCTACTCATCCCTCTTCTGCATGTGTAAATTTGGGTGTAAATCACCACCTTCTGAAGAATGAGGACTTATATATCCAGGGGGCAGAATAATAAATCATAGGCAGCACTCAGAGCTTCCAGCCAGGTTCTCATAATGGTGTAGGGGCCGCCACACAGACCAGAGCAGCTATACTTTGCCCAGCCAATCCTCTGCTGACGCTTGACTGGGCTAGACTGGAGGGTTAATGATATTAATGTGCCTTGTGCCTCGGATACTTTCCATAAATATCTCACTTAATCCTTACAATGACACCGAGAAGTCAACATTAGAATCTCCATGTTACTGATAGAACTGAGAGAAGTCAAGTGATTGATCCAACATCATCCAAACCAGCCAGGATTCACACCCACATCTGTGGGTCAGGAAAGCCTATACTGTATAACCACCCCACTGGCCTCTGGAGAGAAAACACAATCAAAGGATTTTTTAAAATAATTGATGAATGTGATGCCCTCTGTATTAGTCAGGGTTCTCCAGAGAAACAGAACCAATAGGATACATAGAGATACAGAAGAGATTTGTCACAGGATTTAGTTCACATGATTATGGAGGCTGAGAAGTCCCACGATCCACCCCTGCAAGCTGGAGAACCAGGAAAGTCGGTGGTGTAATTCAGCCCAAATGCAAAGGCCTGAGAAGTCCCAGTCTGAGTTGGAAAACTCAAGAACTGAGAGCTCCGAAGTCTGAGAGCAGGAAAAGATGGATGTCCCAGCTCATATGAAGAGAGCAAGTTCAACGTTTCTCTGTCTTTTTTATTCTATCCAGACCCTCGAAGAGTTGAATGATGCCCACCCACATTGGTGAGTGATTCTCTTTATTTAGTTTACGGATTCAAATGCTAATCTCTTCCAGAGACATCCTCACAGACACACCCACAAATAGCGCTTTCCCAGCTCTCTGGGCATCCCTTAGCCCAGTCAAGTTGACACATAAAATTAACCATCACCTTATCTCTATCCTAAAAGACCTCACAGTCCCCTGAATGAAGTTACAAAGCCAGGGAGTATGTGTCAGTAAAGACACATGTGGTCAGGAAGTCATTAGGCATAGTCAGAACCCCTCACTGTGGAGCCAAGGAAGGCTTCCTGGAAGAGGTGATGCCTTGTGGGGTATTGAAGAATGAATGAGAGCTTGTCTGGTGGGTAAGAGTCAGACTGCAGAGTTGAAAGGAGTGTTGAGAGTGGTCTCTCACAGAGAATGTGTCCCTGTAGGTTGAAAGGGCCTGTGTGTAACTAGAGGGTAGGTTTTAGAATTAGACAGACCTGGTTTTGAATCCTGTCTCTTCCTGCTAGCTATGTGGTTAGATAGTCATTTCATTATCTGAGCATCAGGATGCCCATCTGCAAACAATGGTATTTGTTTCACCCGTTGTTGAAGGGCTTAAAAGAGCACATGAAAGTGCAGAGCTGGGCCCACACCTGGCAGAGAAGTGCTTGGAAGTAGTACATGTTGTCCTTGCTGCCTGCCATCTTGGAGGCTCTCCCACTTCTCTTAACTGACCTACCCCTTCCACCAGCAAACCTGAGAGTGTAATCCATGAGAAATGACCTCCAAGGGCACATACCTGTAAGCACGCACCTTTCTGGCCAGTGTGCAAAGCCATCTGGGTTTCAGGTGCAGCCATGCCTGGTTTCAAATCCCATTTCAGCCACTTACTAGCTTGGACCTAAGACTTCGGACAAGGCACTTACCTTCATTGAGGCTATTTCCTCCTCTGTATAATGGGGCCGGCAGGTCCCACCTTCTAAGTCATCATATGCATGATCCCGGTGCCCTAGACATAATGTGCACTCAGTGTTTGGCAGGAACTCCCCCCAAAACCCTACCTCCTTTGGATCACCACACGGGCACTGAGTGCCGTGGTCACCTACAGCAGCAGCAACCCCACCTGGGAGATCAGCCTCCAGGGCACCCAGCCTGGCAGGACCTATGGGCAGTAGCTGCTGTCCCAGAGCCTGACTTCTCCACATCCTCCCCCAGCTCTTGCGGGAAGAAGCATGACTCATTGAGGGAAGAGAGTTGGCATCGTGTCCTCCGCCACATGGGGCCAGCCAGCAGGCTTGTGGTTAAAGGACCTGCCTGGGTTGCAAAACAAGCCAGTTTGCTATGTTCTGGCCTCACGTGACACGGGCGGGCACTGGGGATGGCCTTTTCTTCCCTCACCCACTGACTCACTGCACACTGGCTTGCAGTCACATGGGCTCCCGGGCCCCCAGTTCCCCCTGAATGCTCCTAGCTGCTGGGCTCGCTTACTGAATCGGAAGAACGACTTCCTTTTTTTTTTTTTTTTTGTTTATTGCACCATGAAGGTATACATAGAGTCTCATTCTGAAAAAAATGTAAAGACTATTTTGATAATATAGATTTATAATGCAGCAAACATAGAAAAATAGAAATGGGAAACTACCCCTATCTGACTCGATAAATCTGGTCGGCATTTTCCCAAGTACCTTCAGGGGTCCTATCTTATTTTTAAATTAATTTTAGATTACATAAGTACTATATAAATGCATTCTTCTGTGGTAAAATATTAGAATACTACTGAGAAAGCCAGAGTTTCCCCCTTGACAGATGTCACCTTCAACCCTGGTCCCTCTCCAGAGGCAACCACTATTATCAATTAAGTATTTCTCTTTCAAATCTCTGTTCTTTGTATGGTATGTGTATATTACTTAGGAGATCACAGCAAAGGTTGGGTGTGGGGGCATTCCCAAACTTTTTTCAGGCGATATGTATTTTTCTACAGTTTGCCCTGAATCCAGCAAGGGCAGTTTAGCTCCTTCATCTGTTTAGAATCAACCACTGTCACCACCAGTTGCAGGTGCTGAGGACCAACAAAGGGTTACAAATGGTCCCAGGGACTCTGGCAAGTCCCTGAGACCTGGAGCACTAAGCTAACAGGAAACAAGTTGGCTACCCTGAACCTACACAAGTTCTCCCCCTTCAGAGAGAATGACCCTGTTTTTCCTTGAGGGCACCTGCAAGGATCCCTGAGGGGTTGAGAGGTCTTTCTGGATCCCCAGAAGGGTTGGTCATACAGGGAGAAGGTGGGGCACTGGCTGAGCTGCAGCTCAGGGATCAGGCAGGGCAGCCAGGAGTGGCAGCCTGCGCCCTTTGCTGGAGGGGCGTCTGAAGTCTCAGCGCTGGAACCACGACCGGGAATTCTGGAATGTCCCAGAACTTTGCTTTCTTTCTCACCTCTAGGTAGGGACCTGTGCCTTAAATCAGCACCATCTCCAGGCCTCAGCATTCATATTAATTAGTGCCAGGCCCCTGCTAGGTACTGGAGGTGCCCTGGTGAGCAACACAGACGTAGCCCTGCTCTCCCAGAGCTCACAGGCCAGCAGCTGGTTCTCAGCAGCAGCAAGCAAGGAGTCCTGAGGGCTCGCGGCCCACTTTGCCAGGTCTGGGATAGCTGAGGTCTTCAGAACCGTGGGATGATAAGGGGTATTAAAGGGTCTGACCTTGGCCAACAACCAGCCAGCCTGCCATGAGGGACTTCTCTTTAATACTGTGGGGATCTGGGTAATTCTCAGCCTCTCACCCTTTTCCAGCTACTGGGGCAAATGAGTCAGTCACCTGCAATCAAAAAGTGTAATTAAGTAATTAGTGAACACCCAGCAGACCTGTTTTATTTTACTATGTGTCCCTGGGACCTAGCATAGTACCTGTCATAGCAAATACTTAGAAGGAAGAAAAGAAAGAAAGGAGAGAGGGAGGGACGGAGGATGGGAGGGAAGAAAGAGATGGGATGGAGGAAGGGAAAGAAGAAAACGAAAAATAAGAAAGCAGTGAGCGTCCTTCATTCATTTACTCATTTATTTATTTATCCACTATTTATTGGCCTCTTATCATAGCCCAAACACTGTGCTAGACTCCGGGGATATGAATAAAACAGATGAGATCCCGGCAGTCATGGAGCGTGTATTCTGGCACTTGCAGGCACAATACACTTAAACAGCATCCTTGGAGTACATCCTGTAGAACGGCAGTCCCACCAAATGCTCCTCGGTCAGACCAGCTTGAATCTGCTCCAGTCCTGCTCCGGGTCTTGGACTATCACAGCAGCATAGTCAAGGTTCTGAGAAGTTTGCAATTACAAAAAAAAAAAAAAAAAAAAAAAAAAAAAAAAAAAAAAAAAACGTCTGATTAACCAGGTCCGTTCCAAACGCTTTCAGCCTCAGTTTGAATTCCACCGCGCATGCTTAAAGGAATCAGGCGAGGTCGCCTCCCAGTCGGCCCTGGGTAAATCTCTCTCCCTCCTGTCCAGCCACGTTCCTCCGTATTCCCGACAGCACACCCCACGGATGGCTCCCGCCGCCACAGTTTCCGACGCTCGGGTTTCCAGGCACCTAGGGGGACTGCTGCTTTGGCAGCGCTCCAGGAAACCATGCTGTGTGCCATCTTTCTCCCACAGGGGACAGGACTGTGGAGACGCCTCCTGCCAGTCTGTCCTCGGGTGTGTGGGGAGTGGGGTAGGGGGGGCTCAAGTGTGGGAAGAAGCAGAGGGAGAAAGCCACAAGACGCCGGGACTCTGATTTGAACAGCAGAAAGGCCAGAGGCCTGGCCTGACCGGAAGGTCCACGCTATGGTGCCAGAGCTCCAGGTTTTGGCAGAGTTGGGATCCTGCTTGCCAAGGGAACTTAGAGACTGCCAAACCCCTGTGCGGATCCAGACAAACATCAACCTCGTGTTTCTGATTCACTTATGCTCAGCTCATCAAACGGCTATTTGGTGAAAGCTGCTTCCATTTCAACAAGTCGCAGGACCTCCTCGGGAAATGTGATTAGCTTTGTCCAAAGATCTCTTAGCCAACATGGAAGGAGTCAGGTCCTGCCTCTCCCACTGCAGAAAGATTTACAGCCACCAGGTGCGCCTTGAGAAACCTACTTCACCTGCCTGAGCTTCAATTTCCTCATCCATAAACTGGGGGTGCTATCTACCTGGCAGAATTGCTGAGAAGGTTAAATTACTGAATGCATGATTTAAGCCCCTGGACTTCATAAGAATTATTACATAAAATGTGTATAAGATGAATAATAGTATTATGATTACTGTGGGCATCTTCATCATCACCATCCCATGATACGGTGAGCCCGCAGTTATAAATCTTTGAAATGTTGCATAGACTATTGGGGTAGATCGTCACATTAGTAACTCCCAAAGAAGCCCTCTTCGCAAAAGCCACATCTTTGTGTGATCCCCTTCCGCACCCTGACTCTGGGTTTGGACGTGTGACTTGGATTGCCCAATGAGACTGCTTTGCCTGGAGGAAGGTCAGAGTGATCTTGGAGAGAGGTCCCTCAGGTATCCCAGATGTCCCAGCTAGGCCCAGGTCCCAACAGAATGGAGCCACAATATGAGCCCCGGTGAAACCAGCAGAAAAGCCACCCAATCCAATAAGCCACCATTTGACGTGGTATTTTACACGGCGATAGATAACTGATAGGACGGGTTAGCTTGCGGCTGATCTATCAGCTTACCCATTCCTCTCTTCGTTTTCTATTTACTCTTTCTTTATTCTTCTGTTCCATTAGACCTCTTAAATGGGAGCGGTACAGAGCCAGGGGCCTGGAGAGGAGGAGTCATATGTTTATCATCTTAATTCGCATCAGCCACTGCCCCAGTCCCCCTCAGATTCACAAGACTACAGAGGACCATGCCCTCACCGCAGGCTGTCACCCTTACTTTGGAGCATGGCAGCCTGCCAGTGACAACCAAAATACAAGTGAGTTCAAAGTGATTTCAGAGCCTCCATCAATCCAGGCTAATGGGAAGGAAGACCAGTCGGAATAAGGAGAAAGCACCAGAGCACATACCTTAACTCACACTAAATACTGACACACGCTACCAACAGCTGTCCCCTGGGGCAGCTCTGACGAGTGGAGTAGCTTGGTTTGCAATTGACATATTAATTGTTTGGATGCACATAAATTCCTCCAAAGAACCTGAAACTCTCTGTGAAGAGTTGATTCTCTTAAATGCTTGACATTAACCTTTCAAATATTTGCCTTGTGGGCAGGAGCAATGACCAGAAAAACAAATCTTGCGTCTCTGCCTTCAGCCTAAGCCTTCCTCGTGGATTTCAGACCTATAGTCACCATGTGGTTATTCAAATGTGTCGATGTATTTCACCAACAGTGGCATCGAGCTGACATGTGCTGGGTCTTTGGCTTCTTGGACTTGGCTGTGGGGCATGCTGGGAACAGAACAGTGAAAGGGAGACAGGAGGAGGCATGAAGGGAAGCAGAAATTGGGAAAACCAGGTGGGGGTCAGGAGCGGGGCATGGGGACCCGCATCCATTTTCAATGGGTTTCCAAGGCAGGCAGCATTTGGACCAAATTTTATGTCCTAGTGGGTTATGGGAAATAATGATTGCTGAGGAGAACCAGCGGTCTTCTTTCTGTTTTATGAACACACCAAGTTCTTTCCTGCCTCGTGGCCTTTGTCCCTGCTGTACCCTGTACCTAGAATGCTCCCCCCCCGAGTCCTTGCAAAGCTGGTGCCACGTCAGTCTCATTTCAAATGTCGTCTGCCCTCAGAGAGACATTTCCTAAGGTCCCCCCACCCCCTTACACAGGCATTCTCCACCTGACGACCCTGTTTTGTTTTCTTCATGGCCCTTGCCAACGTCTTAAGTAGTCCTATGTGTTGGTTTGTCTGCAAACTTTATTCTGTGCCTCTCTTGCTGCAAAGCAATTTTGATAAAGGGCAAGACCACCTCTGCTTGTTTGCTGCTCTATCTCCAGTGCCTAACACACACCCGAACTCAGTAAGTAGGTATTGGATAGACGAATGAATGATTTCAACAAATTCATGAATAAAAGAAGCCATAGTGAAGTCCCGGCTTTTGAGAACAGAGGGTAAGTAGGGGAAAAGCAGAAATTCAGTAAAATGCAGGGACCCAAGGCAACCAGGATATCTCCCTTTAACAGCACAACTCACTGCAGACCCACCTGTGATTCCTAATATGCAGCCTGCCTATCAGGTAGGAAGTGTCCTAAACCCACTGCTGCACAGAGCAGTGTCACTGGCTTCTGTCTCTTGGGCTCAGAGATTGGTTGCTAGTTTGTTGGTTCTCACATTGCCCCATGGCTTCCCCCATTCCCTCACCTCCCTCAATCGGCTCCTTCCTCAGCCTGATGGGCTTACCTGCTCCATGAGCAATTGACAGGGACAGGAGGACAGCCTGGTTTTGCAAGGAATGGTTGATAACCCTGCATATCAACTTTGGGAAAACAGTGTCCCACCCCTCAGCCTCAAAGACACGACAGTGATAACATGTGTTCAGGTTAACATGAAATGGAAACTTTGGGACGGGTAGAAGCCACATGGTGGATTGGTTAAGCACGCAGGCCCGTCTGTCTAGCTGTGTTCACAGCAGCAGTGTTCACAGCAGCTACAATGTGGAAGCAACCCAGGTGTCCAAACCAATGAACAATTCAGCAAAATGTGGTCGTATGACCTTAAAAAAGGAAGGAAACTCTGACACATGCTACAACATGGGTGAAACTGAAGGACGTTGTGCTAAATGAAATAAGCCAACCACAAAAAGACAAACACTGTGTGATTCCTTTTATATGAGGTACCGAGAGTAGTCCAAAACTATAGACACAGAAAGTAGGGTGGTGGCTGCCAGGGATTGAGGGGGAGGAGAACGGGGAATTAGTTTAATGGGGACAGAGTTTCAGTTGGGGGAGAGGAAAGAGTTCTAGAGATGGATGGTGGTGATGATTGTACAACAGTGTGAATGTATTGAATGCCAGTGAACTGCAAACTTAAAAATAGTTAAGATGGTAAATGTTATGTTTGTGGTTAGGATGGTAAGTTTTATGTTAATGTGCATTTTACCACAATAAAAAATGTTTTCCAAAGAGAGGAAAAGTAGAAAAATAATAAAAAACGTAACAATAAAGAGTGCAGGCCCTGATTTGACTCCCGGTCCCACTGCTTGCTAGCCTGTCTCCTATATCAGTCAGGATACAGTCCCAAGTACAGATCCAAGCATCTAAAGCAGGAAGGCATTTAATTCAGGGAACTGAATTTAGAAAACCCTTAGAAGAGCTGGAAGAGAGAAAGTCAGGGTCTGCCCAAGAGTTCAGGTTTGGGTGAGGTCCAAAGTCAGCAATGGCCTCCTGATATAGAGGTCAGGAGGTTCCAGGAGACCACCACCGACAGTCACACTGCCCTCCATGCCGATCTGGGCAGGTGATGGGCAGGGAGGCAGAGGCTCATGTGTCTGACATCACTACTGGAGAAGAAAGAATGGCTTCTGGGACCCTTCTTCCTTCTGAGTCTTGCATGAGTCCACCTCACGAGTAAAACACTGTTCACATGGAGAACCCTGGAGGTGAGGGAATCTAAAGAACATAGTTGCTCATCTCCTCCATGTGGACATGAATAGCCCTCATCTCCTGGAGTTTGTTTCAACTAAATGAAATAAGGCATGGATTCTTAGCAGAGTTCTCAAATACTTCTAACACTCTCCCACCTCAGGGTCTTTCCCCGTGCTGCTCCCTCTACCTGAAACACTCTTTCTTTAACACTGACCATCTTTACTCTCCCTTCACGCCTTAGGTGAGCTGTCGTTTCCTTAGGGATTCCTTCACACTAAGTCTAAGTCTAAATTACGTCACCCTGTTATAACCATTGGTAGAATCGTGTGCTTTTCCATCATGGCGCCCGGCACAATTTGAACTTATACAATATGTATGTGATTATGTGTTTAAGATCTGTTTCTCTCAACCATGCGCTTCCAAAGTCAGGGCCCTCAGTCGCTTCCTCCTCCTCACTCACAGGTTGGGCTCACCTGAGGGAAGCAGGCTCAGATCTGGAAGACAGACCTGCAAAGGTCATTTCTTCCCTCTGCAGCTGCAAAGACTGGGGCTCAGGAAGGGGAAGGGACACACTGATGGTCCCACATCAAAGTCAATGCTGGTTGGAAGACAGTGAGAGATGATGCAAGGGCGGGAGGGCGGGCGCCTCCTGCTGGCTGGCCCCTGCTGGAGCCCAGAGCATGGGAGGGGCTTTCTACCACTCCTCTGGCCTCTCTCCCTCCGGCTACAGTGGCTGCACAACAGAAACCCTACACTGGCCGTGTTCTGGCCTGGGCTGGTGTGTTCTGAGCATCAGAACGCTCACAGGGCAAGAGCCTTTCCCTGGTTTTGCAACTGAAGGAGGTACAGACATCACCAGACACACCCCCCACAAACACACACACACACACACACACACACACACACACACACACACACACACACACACTGTGTGTGCCTTTGGCTTCCCTGTGCCTCAGTTCTCTCATCTGTAAAATGGGGATAAGAAAACCCATCTCACGGAGTTAACGAAAGGAGTAGCAGTCAAAAACACAGAGCAGAGTGCTCAGGAAATGGTAACCCCGCCCACTAATACTTTCCCACCAACCCCCGCCCTGGCATGCCAATCCTGTCTCACCAGCTGTCCTCTCCGGAGCTGCCCCTGGGACCCACAGAAGGATCAGGCCCTCTTGCCTCAGGAAACAGCTGACCCCCACCACCACCAAGATCCTGAGTGCTGATCAGCCTCTGTCCCTGGATAGCAAGAAATGTTCCCAAATGACACAGCTGTTCAGTATGACGCAGCCCAGCCTTGGTCCTGCAGGCCTCGCTCACTCTGCGAGGCATGACCCAAACCTTACTCTGGGCATCCCCCAGAGAGTCCAAGAAACTTCCCTCTACAACTCAGGGCAGCTCTATGGCCATCTGGGAGAGAGGATCTCTATTTTAAAGCCAAGATTACATCTCAGGGGGTCACTTGCCTGAAGTGACTCAGCTGAGTGACAGAGATAGAACATCTATCTGTGTTTGCTCCTCTTCCCCCAGTGCTTGCCCTGCACCTCTTTATAACTGGGATGGGAGGGAGGGAAGGAAGGAGGGAGGCGGAAGACTGGTACCTGAGGAATTCCACCTGGTCAGAAAACAGACATTTGTGAAAGTATGTACTCTAGTTTCTTTCCCGCCTGCCTGCCTTTCTCTTTTTCTTCTTTCTCTCCTTCCCTCCTGCCTTCTTTTTCCCGCTCCCTATTTCTCATCCTGACCCTCCACGCCTCCCTCTGCCTGTGAATCTCTGTAAAGTCTGTGTCTCTCTGTGTCCATACATTCTGTGGATGGGCTGGCAGTCAGCCTCTAGCCCCTGGGAGCCATGTCCAATCCCAGTGAGGGGGGATTTCTGGTCCAAAACATTATCTGGATTTAGGGAGGCCTATACGCTCTGAAAACGGCCGTCCCACTTTGGAAGGAAAACAGACTTGCACTGTATCCAGGGCGAATCTGGCTCTGGAAGGACTCAGACCCCAGGCATGTCCTTTGCCCCAGTTTCTAAGACCAACCAGTGTTGGCCAGGCTAGTTGGGATATTGGCAGGTCAGGCACAACCATTCAAAGCAGAGATTCAGTGAGGTGTGGCCGGAGAGAAAGCAGCAGGTGGATGTTCAGGTCAAATGCTGTCATTAATGTCAATTAGGGAAAAACCCCATTATCACCATCTAGTCATCCCCTGGACACCCACCAGGACGCAGCCATTAAATGCCCACCCCCTCTTCTCCTCCTACTCGCCTTCCATCCCCTGGGGGTGTGGAGTGTTCCTCTGGCTGCACCTTTACTTGGGTAGAGCTCCTCGAGACAGAGTGCAATACAGTTTGGGAAAGGGATGCCTGGAGAGGTAGTGAGCTCCCCATCTTGGGAGACATCCAAGACAGTAGTGACTTCTTAAGTCTAGGACAGAGGGGATAATCGCTGAACTGCCTGCCAAACCCAAGACCCAAAAATCTTCAGGAAAAAAACCTAATTTTTAATAATATATATTAATATATAAATTACATATATGTACACACACACACACACACACACACACCATGCACAATTCCCACTTTAGAGAAGTGGCGCCATGATACAGACAGGTTAAAAAGCGTAGGCACACAGGGAGGTCTCAGAGTCCCAACATTGTGACTCCAAAATTACCTGTCTTTGTTCTTCCAAACTTCATTCGAAAAAGACATATGTCTGCTTGGAGTGTAAGAGTCTCGGCTGAGGAGCCAGACAGACCTGGGTTCAGACTTGCCACCCACCAGATATGTCCTTGAACAAGTGGCTTCTCCCTCTCAACTTCAGATTCCAGATGGGGACAGAAGCCCCCCTCATGGTGGTGACGAATAAATGAGATTATGATTCTCAGGTTCCCAGCCCGGTTCCTGGCACATAATAAGTGCTCAGCAAATGGGTTGCTTTTCTGTGGTAATACGGCAGACGTGAGGGTTTGGCTCCAGAGAGTGTTCTAGGAGTCACAGCGGTGGGTGATAGCCCCCATAGCCACATGACCCAGATAATATAAGAACCTTGGCTTTAGCCTGAGCAGACGCTGCCAAAGCCTTTGTCCCTGCCCCTTTATGACACAAGGTGCCTTTGTTGGTCTGAACCCCCAGCATCTCTGCCCCTACCCTGAGCCAGTGACCTCTGGCCTCCCACCAAGTTCCAGGCTTGACATGAATCCTTTAACCATTAAGCACTGAACATCGTGTTTTCCACCCTCAATGGTTTCTAAACAGTAATTAGGCAGTGGAACACCCTGCTAGGGTGGGAGGGTAAATATGATTAGTGTAGGAGGGGGTGTGGGGTAAGTGGAGGTGCTTGGAGGCTTGGCACACGGCAGGAACGGGGCCGGCACCAGGACGGCCAAGGCCTGGTGGAGCAGCTCCACTGCCAAATCCCCAGGTGTCCGGCACTCTCTCGGGGAAACCTAGCTCTGAAGCTCCAAGGACCAGTGATATAGCAGAGAGAGCACTGGCTTTGGGGTCAGGGAAACCTGACTTTAAAAATCCATCCCCATTATTATGAATGTGGACATAGTATCTAACCACGCTATGCTCACGCCCTCATCTACAAAATGGGGATTAGTCTATCAACCTCAAGGAGTAATGGTAAGGATTTAATGAGATATTGTGTGTGAAGTACCGAGCACCGTGCTTAGACCAGAATGAGGTTTTATAAATGGTACCTGCTACTACTCAAATGGAGCCATCAGGATGTAAACCCCAAAGCCACAGCATAAGGTGACAATCATGAGTACCCAAAATATCCCTTAAAAAAAAAATCTCTGTATTAGTCAGGCTGCATTGGGTTATGCTGCTGCAATAAGCAAGCCCCAAATCTCAGATAAAACCACAAAGATGTTTCTCATGTCCAGTGCCACTTGTAAATGAATGGCCACCACCATCATCTGTGTATTTAAATTTTTGTTTCCCTTTCTTTCTTTTTGTTTCAAAGCTGAATTGCCTAAGTTAAATGCCTACAGGATAGAACGCCCTTTACTAATACAACTTTCTGGGGTTCCGTGGGCCCTCATGGCAGAAAGAAGAGCTTCCCCAAGGCGATCTTATTAAGCCTGAGAGCTGTGCTGCTAAGGGTTCTAGTGTCTCCCTTTCCGAGTCTGGGACGGGACTCCTTTCTTCTTCCCTGCTCTTCTCCTTATCAGTACAACTGAAGCCAAGGGCTTTGGTCCCAGCATCCCCTAAGACCATGATGTCTTGTGGAACAGCCCAGTGTTGAGGGAACCACGTGGCCAGTGACTCTAGCTAGGAGGACAGAAGATAGGTAGTCTTGATGCTCAGAGACTCGGACTTTTCTGTGGCAGCTCTTGGAAGCTAACTTCTGGACCCTTGGTCAACTAAAGGGCTGTGTGCCATCATCCTGTGGACACCTTGGTTCTGAAAGGTCTTTGGAGCCAGAAGTAAGGACCCAGCATGAAGTTGGGCAAGTTTCCAGCTGTAAGTTAGTACAAACCACATTCTGCAGCCAGTGTTTGCGTGATTGGTGTGTCAACATATATGTGAGTCTGAACCTCAATGTCCTCATCCACACAATGAAAAACGAGCATTAGAAAAGTGACCCAACACAGTTGCCTCTCCACCTAAGAAATGACGTAGGGCTACACTGGCAGCCAGAATTCAATGGAAGCATAGCAACGCTTCCTGAGCACCTGCTGTGTATCGAGCACATGGCTACGGGTTTCGCACGTGGGTTATCTCATAATTTCACCACCTTTGAAGAGAAGCCCTCTTTTCCACTGTATAGATGAGGAAACTGCAGCTCTGAGAGGCGAAGTGACTCAAGCCTGGCAGAGTTTGGACTTGAGTCCTGGTTCTGTCTCCCTCTTCACCCTCTTGGATGCACCCTGGGAAAGGAGTCCTATGGCCTCCACCTAGATTTCAGGCCAAGCAGGGAGGAGCAGTGGGTTGAGAAAGCAGGCAGCACTGCCAGGTTGGTCCTTGGAGACAGGAGTCTGTGTGGAAGGGGGCCAGGGAACCTGGAAACATGAACAAGCTCCACCCAGATGCATGTTCTGAATCCATTGGTCCATTTCTTCAGAAAGAGGCTTCCAAGCCTAGACTTGTAATTAATTACAGGTGCAATCACCCTACTGTGCACACAGATTGGGTGTCAAGGCACAGGGTATCCATGTGTGCTGTGCTAACATCTTCTTTCACAACCAACTTGGGAAAAGAGTGAACCCTGGTAAGCATGCTGAGCCATTCTCTCTACCTGCCCCTTGAAATAACTCTCACATGCGTTCCCTTCTTCCCAGTTCCTGGTCACGCCAATTCAGGTCTCACTGCCCAGACAGTGCCAACAGTTTCCTGACTGCTTTTCTGGCTACCAGCCTTTCCCTGCCTCCAGTCCAAAGGCGCGACAAGCCACCAGAGTCATCTTCCTAAAACGCGAAACGGATTCATCTTATCCAAATGGAAAACAAACAAACAAACGAACAACCTTCAATGGATTCCATGACTTTCAGGATCAAGTCCAGGTTCTTAGCCATGGGCCTCAAGGTCATTCACAACCCAGTTCTTTTTAACCTCTCCAACTTTATCCCCCCACCGCACCCCCACATGCTCAGGAGCACCTCCAGCTCTTTTTTTTTTTTAAGTATCTTGCAGACTATCTTTTTTTTAAGATTTTTATTGAGGAATTGGGGGATGGGAACAGCGCTGGGGAATTGGGGGAAGGGGAACAGACAAGTTGCTGTTGTTTTGTTCTTCAGTCTAGTTGCGGAGGACGTTGCTTCACTGGCCCAAGTTGGCACCATCATTGCACTCTTCCTGGGCGAGGCAGATCAGTCGCCAGCTTCTGGACGGCCGCTCACAGCAGCTGCTGGCCGCTCACGCTGGCTGCTGGCTACACACGGTAGCCCATGGCAACCCACTGCCACAGGAGCTGCAGCCTACGCCGTAGCCAGCGACTAACAGCAGCCCAGCCCCAGGTTGAGCTGTTGTTCAGCATCTTAGCTGTGGAGGGCAGTGTCACTGGCCCTCATATGTGGGATCCGAACCGGGGCCCTCTGGCGTCCCAAGCCAGTTCTTAACCATCGCGCCACTCGGCCGGCCCACCTCCAGCTCTTTTCACACCTAACTTTCCTCTCATGTACAGTATTTTCTTCGATGCTTCTATGCCTTTATATAAGAGTCCCTTTGCCAGGGTGGCCTTTTCCTAAATCTCACCTTAGGGAAACCCCCATGTAACTGCAACCGGAGTAGAAATCGCTAAAATATGAGTATTTGAGGTCTTCTCTGCTCCCTAATTCTTTAGGAGGCACCATCAGGATGCGTGGAGGATGCAGAGAAACTGAGTTATCTAACAAAGAGCTGAGGTATAGGTCATATGGGGGAGACATCATCATTAAAAATACAAGAGAGCTGAGAGTAGAGGAGTCTTGTGATATTGATAGTTGAGACCGGAAAATAGAGGGAGTTTGGGGGAAACTCCATGTACCGGATACTGAGTGAGGAAACAAGGAGAGATGTTTATAAGAGTAGCTCTCTCCCATTTAGTTCCTCTAGTCACTGAATAAAGGCCCCAGATACTTTCAAAAATGCTGTTTACCTTTTTCACCATCTCACGTTAAAACACCCAAATCGGACTGAGCCATGTGGGATGTCAAGATGTATTCAGGTTACACATTCTTCAGTGTTTAAATCAAAGCTCTTGAAGCTTTCCCCAACCACCTCCCCTGACCCATCAGAATTAGTCATTTCTCCCTCTGTAGGACCACAGCACTTCATTACATAAATCTTGTTTTAAGGCTTCACACTGGGATGTTTTATTTGATCATGGAGTCTCCCTGGCATCTGTCCTTGAGGTCCTGAGAGATCAAGGGTGGCTGTATCTCTACCATCTCTGAATCTCCAGTTCCCAGAACACGTCTTGGCATAAAGTGATCAGCCATTCTTGTTGGATATACTGCTAAACACTGAGTTGTCTTATGAGGTCTTCACCCAGCTGACCCAGCACCGAAGTCTCTCCTTGGCCAGTCTGAGATGGGAGACACCACTAAAAAGGGGTCAGCCTCTCTCCTAGGTACCATTACTATCAGTCTGGGCTCTGACTGCTTCCAGCTGAAGATGGAAAACAGAAGTTAAAATTTTTTTTTTAAAAAGCATCTGAACATTCAGAGCCACAAACAGGACATGTCTAATTGTCTAATTTGGTTCCAAAAAATGTGCCTGTGCCACTTCTCTTTCTCTTTGCCCAGATTCAACCAAGCTCAGTAAAAATTTGCTTCACCTACGAGGTAAAATTCCAGCCAGGCACCTTTGCCACAGTCATGCATGCAAGCATCTCTGCAGAGTCTGGAAAGAAAATAAATTTCAACACCAAGCACCTTTCTAGTGGTCAGGCTTCATGCTATCCCTAAGTCTGGGAAGGTTTTATGCCAGGGATCTTTTCTTCTCCGCTGTGGGCCTTTAGGATGATCTGAGTGTTGGAAGGACCTCAAACATATGCTCCCGCCCCATTCGCTGAGTGGAGGGGCTCATCTCTGGGATTTTCCATGAAGTCCAAAGTGGCAGCACAGAGAACTAGAAATCAGGCAACTTCTTTCATGCCTCACCGGAGGCACAGAACTAGGGCACCTCCTCAACCTCAGTGGGTGCTAAATAAAAAGGGAGAGTTGGAAACACCCATGGGAGACCTAACTCCATAAATGGTATGAATCTTCTAGAGAAATGCCCTCCTGGAAATCTGAATGAATCCAGAGGTTATGTGTCCCTGAAGGAGAGCACCAATGAGGTGATCATTCAAGAAGAAGAGATGGAAATAACCCTCCCTCATTTCCTGCCCGTGTGCTAGCCTCTCGTTCAAGGGTGTTCACTTTTTCAGGGTCTCCACTCTTATCTTATGAGAACCTGCATATGACCTTGAGGAAGAGAACAGAAGGGAGGTTTGAGGCTGCCCCTTGGTGTCACCCAGGTTGCCAACCTCCAAGCAGGACTAGCTGGAGCCGAGAGTTCCCTGCGTTTCTGTACTCATACGACCGTGAGGTCTTGATTCCAAATCTGACTTCACCAATGGGTGGCCAAGTGACCGCAGGCATTACTTCACCTCCCAGAACCACAGCTTCTTTAAAATATATATTTCAATGGCTTGCTCTGGGGGTTCAATGAGATCATGCATGCAAAGTGCTTGGCAGATCGCGAGCCCTTGGTAATTGTTAGTCATTATTATTATTACTATTAAAAACATTGGCATGCTTCATTTGGGAGACCACACCAGACTAGGCTAGATTTGCTCATTTTCATCCCCATAGTACCCTGAATGTCCCCTTTTGTAGCTTTCTCCAAATCTGTCATTTCTGCTCAGTGTCCCTCTTCCCACATGCCCTGTGAGCTCTAGGGGTGGATTGCAGACCACATTTATCCTATTTGCCACCATCCCAGGAGCCTAGAATCTTAATGAATGCTCAAATATATATATTTTTTCAACTTAATTCATTCCCATTCTACCCATTCCCACTGCAGCTTCTCTTTTCTGAAGTGCTTGCCCATGTCCATTTAACCTCAACCACCCTTTGCCTCTCTTTCTGCCGATCCTACGCCTGATGAACCCTAAACTCTCCAGGAGTGAGCATACTGAGGCCTAAATTTACACATGTCAACAGACACCACCTTGGGCCTTTCCTCACCAGGCCCACAGATGGACACTGAAAGAAGCAGGACAAGGGCCGGCCCCGTGGCTCAGTTGGTTAGAGCGCGAGCGCTGAGCAACAGGGTCGCCGGTTCAATTCCCACATGGGCCAGTGATGCTGTGCCCGAGCTGAGCTGCCGCTGAGCTGCCACTGAGCTGGTGAGAGCACGTGCTCTTAACAACAAGGTTGCCGGTTCGACTCCCGCATGGGATGGTGGGCTGCGTTCTCCCCTGCCCCCACAACTAGATTGAAAGTGGGAGATGGGGGGGGAGGGGG